>NW_026778187.1:0-300000 GCF_025265405.1 Mesoplodon densirostris | reverse complement strand
GCCCTTTTTGGCCAAGCAAGCAAGCGGGCAATGCAAATCTGCACTACAAAGAAGTATCACTTCCCACCGGTCAAAAGGGACATCCACAAAATGTGTAAAAACCAGAAAGGCAAGACAGGCCCTGGAGAACAGGGAGCCTTGTTATGCTGATGGGCGGGATGTAAATTGCCAACTGCCTCACTGGAGGAGTGCATTGTGTTCCCTAAAACAAGTAAACAACAGAGCTACAGAGCCAAGGCCACTTCCAGTCTAGGGAATATACCTGGGGAAAACTGAAAATCAATAAGAAAGAGCCACCTCCAAATTTAGGGCTGCACTGGCTACAAGAACCTCAACTTGGGTACACCTTAAATATCCCAGGAAATATAAAAATGGTTCAAAACATTGTGGTACTTACGTACGATGGAATATCCCTCAGCCATGAAATCAATGTCATAAGACCAGTAGCAGCAAAGTGAGTGGATTCAGGTACGATGATTCTAAGTGAAATAAGTCACACAGAAAAAGAAACTTATCATAAGATATCACTTATGAAGATCCTGTAAACATGGCTACACGTGAACTGAGTTAGGAAAGAGAACAGAGTCTCACCTTTAGAAAACACTCTTATGCCTGCTTAAAGGGGAAGGAGAGGTGGGGTGATGCATAAAACCAGAGTTTGATATAAGCACAGGGACCGTTCCAAAAACCAACTTTGGAATAGACAAGACCGACACATTCCTCAGTGAAAGAGACTCAAAACCCATATTTCCCGCAGAGGAATATATCTGACTAGTAAGAATCTTAAAACCTATGTATTGATATGTCTCCATAAGGGAATCAAGTGTGTCTAGAGTGGCATAAACATGGCAGCGAGAATCAGCTCAAACCCACTATAAAAAGGAATTTCAAAAGCAAAACCAAAAAACAGGGAAATTCTTTACAATTCCTTCAGGGTGTCTGAGGAAACCTGGAAAGACCCTATCTACCATGACAGCTGGATGTGGCATAAGGCTGGACACTTGGGACTGAGAGGATTGGTGAGATTGGGTGAGCAAATGCAGACCCTTTCAAGCAATAATGCATGGCCCCCATTCCATGGGTCCCAACTCTCCATGTTCAAGGGAATATCACTACAGCTATAACATGTACAGGAAACCTAGAGAATGGACACACTGTGAATAAGAAAGGTTTCTAAAACTCAACGAATAGTCCCTCTCCTGGTGCTCCAGTTTGACTTTCCAACTGCCTTACTATCAATCTCCCAACTTGGAGAGACAGGCCCTTTAACCTCCTGGTTTGCACAGGTTCCCAATTTGGCAGAGGATGGAAGGGACGAGGGAGAACCCATGAGAGAGTAGCTGTTAGGCATTTGGACGGGCACATGTCACTCTAATTTCCCGGCAGGAAGAAGAATTAACCAAAGTCTCAGCCACCCACCGGGAACCAGTATAGGACAGGATCCAAAATTTTGGACTTGCGTTCAGCTCCCAAAAAACGAGTTGAGAAATGGAGCTCAGGGGCACAGCAATTCACATACTGGCAGAGTGATAAAGGACAACTATCGTCCAAAAATCTGTTGAGGGAAGTCAACGAGGCGGACTTGAAAGTGAGGCAAAATAGCAGGAAACAGATTTCAAGAGGTACGTTGGAATCGCCTGTAAAGCACAGGAAGAGGGGCACAACTTGGACAATGGTGCACTTGGCCAAAAAGGGCATATGCGTTTTCTCCTGAATATATTCAGGAGAAAACGCATACGCCCTTTTTGGCCAAGCAAGCAAGCGGGCAATGCAAATCTGCACTACAAAGAAGTATCACTTCCCACCGGTCAAAAGGGACATCCACAAAATGTGTAAAAACCAGAAAGGCAAGACAGGCCCTGGAGAACAGGGACCCTTGTTATGCTGATGGGCGGGATGTAAATTGCCAACTGCCTCACTGGAGGAGTGCATTGTGTTCCCTAAAACAAGTAAACAACAGAGCTACAGAGCCAAGGCCACTTCCAGTCTAGGGAATATACCTTGGGAAAACTGAAAATCAATAAGAAAGAGCCACCTCCAAATTTAGGGCTTCACTGGCTACAAGAACCTCAACTTGGGTACACCTTAAATATCCCAGGAAATATAAAAATGGTTCAAAACATTGTGGTACTTACGTACGATGGAATATCCCTCAGCCATGAAATCAATGTCATAAGACCAGTAGCAGCAAAGTGAGTGGATTCAGGTACGATGATTCTAAGTGAAATAAGTCACACAGTAAAAGAAACTTATCATAAGATATCACTTAGGAAGATCCTGTAAACATGGCTACACGTGAACTGAGTTGGGAAAGAGAACAGAGTCTCACATTTAGAAAACACTCTTATGTCTGCATAAAGGGGAAGGAGAGGTGGGGTGATGCATAAAACCAGAGTTTAATATAAGCACAGGGACCGTTTCAAAAACCAACTTTAGAATTGACAAAACTTACACCTTCCTCAGTGAAAGAGACTCAAAACCCCATATTTCCCAAAGAGGAATATATCTGACTAGTAAGAATCTTAAAACCTATGTATTGATATGTCTCCATAAGGGAATCATGTGTGTCTAGAGTGGCATAAACATGGCAGCGAGAATCAGCTCAAACCCACTATAAAAAGGAATTTCAAAAGCAAAACCAAAAAACAGGGAAATTCTTTACAATTCCTTCAGGGTGTCTGAGGAAACCTGGAAAGACCCTATCTACAATGACAGCTGGATGTGGCATAAGGCTGGACACTTGGGGCTGAGAGGATTGGTGAGATTGGGTGAGCAAATGCAGACCCTTTAAAGCAATAATGCATGGCCCCCATTCCATGGGTCCCAACTCTCCAGGTTCAAGGGAATATTACTACAGCTATAACATGTACAGGAAACCTAGAGAATGGACACACTGTGAATACGAAAGGTTTCTAAAACTCAACGAATAGTCCCTCTCCTGGTGCTCCAGTTTGACTTTCCAACTGCCTTACTATCAATCTCCCAACGTGGAGAGACAGCCCCTTTAACCTCCTGGTTTGCACAGGTTCCCAATTTGGCAGAGGATGGAAGGGACGAGGGTGAACCCATGAGAGAGTAGCTGTTAGGCATTTGGACGGGCACATGTCAATCTAATTTCCCGGCAGGAAGAAGAATTAACCAAAGTCTCAGCCACCCACCGGGAACCAGTATAGGACATGATCCAAAATTTTGGACTTGCGTTCAGCTCACAAAAAACGAGTTGAGAAATGGAGCTCAGGGGCACAGCAATTCACAAACTGGCAGAGTGATAAAGGACAACTATCGTCCAAAAATCTGTTGAGGGAAGTCAACGAGGCGGACTTGAAAGTGAGGCAAAATAGCAGGAAACAGATTTCAAGAGGTACGTTGGAATCGCCTGTAAAGCACAGGAAGAGGGGCACAACTTGGACAATGGTGCACTTGGCCAAAAAGGGCGTATGCGTTTTCTCCTGAATATATTCAGGAGAAAACGCATACGCCCTTTTTGGCCAAGCAAGCAAGCGGGCAATGCAAATCTGCACTACAAAGAAGTATCACTTCCCACCGGTCAAAAGGGACATCCACAAAATGTGTAAAAACCAGAAAGGCAAGACAGGCCCTGGAGAACAGGGAGCCTTGTTATGCTGATGGGCGGGATGTAAATTGCCAACTGCCTCACTGGAGGAGTGCATTGTGTTCCCTAAAACAAGTAAACAACAGAGCTACAGAGCCAAGGCCACTTCCAGTCTAGGGAATATACCTGGGGAAAACTGAAAATCAATAAGAAAGAGCCACCTCCAAATTTAGGGCTGCACTGGCTACAAGAACCTCAACTTGGGTACACCTTAAATATCCCAGGAAATATAAAAATGGTTCAAAACTTTGTGGTACTTACGTACGATGGAATATCCCTCAGCCATGATATCAATGTCATAAGACCAGTAGCAGCAAAGTGAGTGGATTCAGGTACGATGATTCTAAGTGAAATAAGTCACACAGAAAAAGAAACTTATCATAAGATATCACTTATGAAGATCCTGTAAACATGGCTACACGTGAACTGAGTTAGGAAAGAGAACAGAGTCTCACATTTAGAAAACACTCTTATGCCTGCATAAAGGGGAAGGAGAGGTGGGGTGATGCATAAAACCAGAGTTTGATATAAGCACAGGGACCGTTCCAAAAACCAACTTTGGAATAGACAAGACCTACACCTTCCTCAGTGAAAGAGACTCAAAACCCCATATTTCCCGCAGAGGAATATATCTGACTAGTAAGAATCTTAAAACCTATGTATTGATATGACTCCATAAGGGAATCAAGTGTGTCTAGAGTGGCATAAACATGGCAGCGAGAATCAGCTCAAACCCACTATAAAAAGGAATTTCAAAAGCAAAACCAAAAAACAGGGAAATTCTTTACAATTCCTTCAAGGTGTCTGAGGAAACCTGGAAAGACCCTATCTACAATGAGAGCTGGATGTGGCATAAGGCTGGACAATTGGGACTGAGAGGATTGGTGAGATTGGGTGAGCAAATGCAGACCCTTTCAAGCAATAATGCATGGCCCCCATTCCATGGGTCCCAACTCTCCAGGTTCAAGGGAATATTACTACAGCTATAACATGTACAGGAAACCAAGAGAATGGACACACTGTGAATACGAAAGGTTTCTAAAACTCAACGAATAGTCCCTCTCCTGGTGCTCCAGTTTGACTTTCCAACTGCCTTACTATCAATCTCCCAACTTGGAGAGACAGGCCCTTTAACCTCCTGGTTTGCACAGGTTCCCAATTTGGCAGAGGATGGAAGGGACGAGGGAGAACCCATGAGAGAGTAGCTGTTAGGCATTTGGACGGGCACATGTCACTCTAATTTCCCGGCAGGAAGAAGAATTAACCAAAGGCTCAGCCACCCACCGGGAACCAGTATAGGACATGATCCAAAATTTTGGACTTGCGTTCAGCTCCCAAAAAACGAGTTGAGAAATGGAGCTCAGGGGCACAGCAATTCACATACTGGCAGAGTGATAAAGGACAACTATCGTCCAAAAATCTGTTGAGGGAAGTCAACGAGGCGGACTTGAAAGTGAGGCAAAATAGCAGGAAACAGATTTCAAGAGGTACGTTGGAATCGCCTGTAAAGCACAGGAAGAGGGGCACAACTTGGACAATGGTGCACTTGGCCAAAAAGGGCGTATGCGTTTTCTCCTGAATATATTCAGGAGAAAATGCATACGCCCTTTTTGGCCAAGCAAGCAAGCGGGCAATGCAAATCTGCACTACAAAGAAGTATCACTTCCCACCGGTCAAAAGGGACATCCACAAAATGTGTAAAAACCAGAAAGGCAAGACAGGCCCTGGAGAACAGGGACCCTTGTTATGCTGATGGGCAGGATGTAAATTGCCAACTGCCTCACTGGAGGAGTGCATTGTGTTCCGTAAAACAAGTAAACAACAGAGCTATAGAGCCAAGGCCACATCCAGTCTAGGGAATATACCTTGGGAAAACTGAAAATCAATAAGAAAGAGCCACCTCCAAATTTAGGGCTGCACTGACTACAAGAACCTCAACTTGGGTACACCTTAAATATCCCAGGAAATATAAAAATGGTTCAAAACATTGTGGTACTTACGTACGATGGAATATCCCTCAGCGATGAAATCAATGTCATAAAAACAGTAGCAGCAAAGTGAGTGGATTCAGGTACGATGATTCTAAGTGAAATAAGTCACACAGAAAAAGGAACTTATCATAAGATATCACTTATGAAGATCCTGTAAACATGGCTACACGTGAACTGAGTTAGGAAATAGAACAGAGTCTCACATTTAGAAAACACTCTTATGCCTGCATAAAGGGGATGGAGAGGTGGGGTGATGCATAAAACCAGAGTTTGATATAAGCACATGGACCGCTCCAAAAACCAACTTTGGAATACAAAAGACCTACACCTTCCTCAGTGAAAGAGACTCAAAACCCCATATTTCCCGCAGATGAATATATCTGACTAGTAAGAATCTTAAAACCTATGTTTTGATATGACTCCATAAGGGAATCAAGTGTGTCTAGAGTGGCATAAACATGGCAGCGAGAATCAGCTCAAACCCACTATAAAAAGGAATTTCAAAAGCAAACCCAAAAAACAGGGAAATTCTTTACAATTCCTTCAGGGTGTCTGAGGAAACCTGGAAAGACCCTATCTACAATGACAGCTGGATGTGGCATAAGGCTGGACACTTGGGACTGAGAGGATTGGTGAGATTGGGTGAGCAAATGCAGACCCTTTCAAGCAATAATGCATGGCCCCCATTCCATGGGTCCCAACTCTCCAGGTTCAAGGGAATATCACTACAGCTATGACATGTACAGGAAACCTAGAGAATGGACACACTGTGAATAAGAAAGGTTTCTAAAACTCAACGAATAGTCCCTCTCCTGGTGCTCCAGTTTGACTTTCCAACTGCCTTACTATCAATCTCCCAACTTGGAGAGACAGGCCCTTTAACCTCCTGGTTTGCACAGGTTCCCAATTTGGCAGAGGATGGAAGGGACGAGGGAGAACCCATGAGAGAGTAGCTGTTAGGCATTTGGACGGGCACATGTCACTCTAATTTCCCGGCAGGAAGAAGAATTAACCAAAGTCTCAGCCACCCACCGGGAACCAGTATAGGACATGATCCAAAATTTTGGACTTGCGTTCAGCTCCCAAAAAACGAGTTGAGAAATGGAGCTCAGGGGCACAGCAATTCACATACTGGCAGAGTGATAAAGGACAACTATCGTCCAAAAATCTGTTGAGGGAAGTCAACGAGGCGGACTTGAAAGTGAGGCAAAATAGCAGGAAACAGATTTCAAGAGGTACGTTGGAATCGCCTGTAAAGCACAGGAAGAGGGGCACAAATTGGACAATGGTGCACTTGGCCAAAAAGGGCGTATGCGTTTTCTCCTGAATATATTCAGGAGAAAACGCATACGCCCTTTTTGGCCAAGCAAGCAAGCGGGCAATGCAAATCTGCACTACAAAGAAGTATCACTTCCCACCGGTCAAAAGGGACATCCACAAAATGTGTAAAAACCAGAAAGGCAAGACAGGCCCTGGAGAACAGGGAGCCTTGTTATGCTGATGGGCGGGATGTAAATTGCCAACTGCCTCACTGGAGGAGTGCATTGTGTTCCCTAAAACAAGTAAACAACAGAGCTACAGAGCCAAGGCCACTTCCAGTCTAGGGAATATACCTGGGGAAAACTGAAAATCAATAAGAAAGAGCCACCTCCAAATTTAGGGCTGCACTGGCTACAAGAACCTCAACTTGGGTACACCTTAAATATCCCAGGAAATATAAAAATGGTTCAAAACATTGTGGTACTTACGTACGATGGAATATCCCTCAGCCATGAAATCAATGTCATAAGACCAGTAGCAGCAAAGTGAGTGGATTCAGGTACGATGATTCTAAGTGAAATAAGTCACACAGAAAAAGAAACTTATCATAAGATATCACTTATGAAGATCCTGTAAACATGGCTACACGTGAACTGAGTTAGGAAAGAGAACAGAGTCTCACCTTTAGAAAACACTCTTATGCCTGCTTAAAGGGGAAGGAGAGGTGGGGTGATGCATAAAACCAGAGTTTGATATAAGCACAGGGACCGTTCCAAAAACCAACTTTGGAATAGACAAGACCGACACATTCCTCAGTGAAAGAGACTCAAAACCCATATTTCCCGCAGAGGAATATATCTGACTAGTAAGAATCTTAAAACCTATGTATTGATATGTCTCCATAAGGGAATCAAGTGTGTCTAGAGTGGCATAAACATGGCAGCGAGAATCAGCTCAAACCCACTATAAAAAGGAATTTCAAAAGCAAAACCAAAAAACAGGGAAATTCTTTACAATTCCTTCAGGGTGTCTGAGGAAACCTGGAAAGACCCTATCTACCATGACAGCTGGATGTGGCATAAGGCTGGACACTTGGGACTGAGAGGATTGGTGAGATTGGGTGAGCAAATGCAGACCCTTTCAAGCAATAATGCATGGCCCCCATTCCATGGGTCCCAACTCTCCATGTTCAAGGGAATATCACTACAGCTATAACATGTACAGGAAACCTAGAGAATGGACACACTGTGAATAAGAAAGGTTTCTAAAACTCAACGAATAGTCCCTCTCCTGGTGCTCCAGTTTGACTTTCCAACTGCCTTACTATCAATCTCCCAACTTGGAGAGACAGGCCCTTTAACCTCCTGGTTTGCACAGGTTCCCAATTTGGCAGAGGATGGAAGGGACGAGGGAGAACCCATGAGAGAGTAGCTGTTAGGCATTTGGACGGGCACATGTCACTCTAATTTCCCGGCAGGAAGAAGAATTAACCAAAGTCTCAGCCACCCACCGGGAACCAGTATAGGACAGGATCCAAAATTTTGGACTTGCGTTCAGCTCCCAAAAAACGAGTTGAGAAATGGAGCTCAGGGGCACAGCAATTCACATACTGGCAGAGTGATAAAGGACAACTATCGTCCAAAAATCTGTTGAGGGAAGTCAACGAGGCGGACTTGAAAGTGAGGCAAAATAGCAGGAAACAGATTTCAAGAGGTACGTTGGAATCGCCTGTAAAGCACAG
The DNA here is from genome assembly GCF_025265405.1 of Mesoplodon densirostris. Classification (NCBI taxonomy): domain Eukaryota; kingdom Metazoa; phylum Chordata; class Mammalia; order Artiodactyla; family Ziphiidae; genus Mesoplodon; species Mesoplodon densirostris. Next base: position 291,395 of record NW_026778187.1, on the reverse strand, counting down.
GAAGAGGGGCACAACTTGGACAATGGTGCACTTGGCCAAAAAGGGCATATGCGTTTTCTCCTGAATATATTCAGGAGAAAACGCATACGCCCTTTTTGGCCAAGCAAGCAAGCGGGCAATGCAAATCTGCACTACAAAGAAGTATCACTTCCCACCGGTCAAAAGGGACATCCACAAAATGTGTAAAAACCAGAAAGGCAAGACAGGCCCTGGAGAACAGGGACCCTTGTTATGCTGATGGGCGGGATGTAAATTGCCAACTGCCTCACTGGAGGAGTGCATTGTGTTCCCTAAAACAAGTAAACAACAGAGCTACAGAGCCAAGGCCACTTCCAGTCTAGGGAATATACCTTGGGAAAACTGAAAATCAATAAGAAAGAGCCACCTCCAAATTTAGGGCTTCACTGGCTACAAGAACCTCAACTTGGGTACACCTTAAATATCCCAGGAAATATAAAAATGGTTCAAAACATTGTGGTACTTACGTACGATGGAATATCCCTCAGCCATGAAATCAATGTCATAAGACCAGTAGCAGCAAAGTGAGTGGATTCAGGTACGATGATTCTAAGTGAAATAAGTCACACAGTAAAAGAAACTTATCATAAGATATCACTTAGGAAGATCCTGTAAACATGGCTACACGTGAACTGAGTTGGGAAAGAGAACAGAGTCTCACATTTAGAAAACACTCTTATGTCTGCATAAAGGGGAAGGAGAGGTGGGGTGATGCATAAAACCAGAGTTTAATATAAGCACAGGGACCGTTTCAAAAACCAACTTTAGAATTGACAAAACTTACACCTTCCTCAGTGAAAGAGACTCAAAACCCCATATTTCCCAAAGAGGAATATATCTGACTAGTAAGAATCTTAAAACCTATGTATTGATATGTCTCCATAAGGGAATCATGTGTGTCTAGAGTGGCATAAACATGGCAGCGAGAATCAGCTCAAACCCACTATAAAAAGGAATTTCAAAAGCAAAACCAAAAAACAGGGAAATTCTTTACAATTCCTTCAGGGTGTCTGAGGAAACCTGGAAAGACCCTATCTACAATGACAGCTGGATGTGGCATAAGGCTGGACACTTGGGGCTGAGAGGATTGGTGAGATTGGGTGAGCAAATGCAGACCCTTTAAAGCAATAATGCATGGCCCCCATTCCATGGGTCCCAACTCTCCAGGTTCAAGGGAATATTACTACAGCTATAACATGTACAGGAAACCTAGAGAATGGACACACTGTGAATACGAAAGGTTTCTAAAACTCAACGAATAGTCCCTCTCCTGGTGCTCCAGTTTGACTTTCCAACTGCCTTACTATCAATCTCCCAACGTGGAGAGACAGCCCCTTTAACCTCCTGGTTTGCACAGGTTCCCAATTTGGCAGAGGATGGAAGGGACGAGGGTGAACCCATGAGAGAGTAGCTGTTAGGCATTTGGACGGGCACATGTCAATCTAATTTCCCGGCAGGAAGAAGAATTAACCAAAGTCTCAGCCACCCACCGGGAACCAGTATAGGACATGATCCAAAATTTTGGACTTGCGTTCAGCTCACAAAAAACGAGTTGAGAAATGGAGCTCAGGGGCACAGCAATTCACAAACTGGCAGAGTGATAAAGGACAACTATCGTCCAAAAATCTGTTGAGGGAAGTCAACGAGGCGGACTTGAAAGTGAGGCAAAATAGCAGGAAACAGATTTCAAGAGGTACGTTGGAATCGCCTGTAAAGCACAGGAAGAGGGGCACAACTTGGACAATGGTGCACTTGGCCAAAAAGGGCGTATGCGTTTTCTCCTGAATATATTCAGGAGAAAACGCATACGCCCTTTTTGGCCAAGCAAGCAAGCGGGCAATGCAAATCTGCACTACAAAGAAGTATCACTTCCCACCGGTCAAAAGGGACATCCACAAAATGTGTAAAAACCAGAAAGGCAAGACAGGCCCTGGAGAACAGGGAGCCTTGTTATGCTGATGGGCGGGATGTAAATTGCCAACTGCCTCACTGGAGGAGTGCATTGTGTTCCCTAAAACAAGTAAACAACAGAGCTACAGAGCCAAGGCCACTTCCAGTCTAGGGAATATACCTGGGGAAAACTGAAAATCAATAAGAAAGAGCCACCTCCAAATTTAGGGCTGCACTGGCTACAAGAACCTCAACTTGGGTACACCTTAAATATCCCAGGAAATATAAAAATGGTTCAAAACTTTGTGGTACTTACGTACGATGGAATATCCCTCAGCCATGATATCAATGTCATAAGACCAGTAGCAGCAAAGTGAGTGGATTCAGGTACGATGATTCTAAGTGAAATAAGTCACACAGAAAAAGAAACTTATCATAAGATATCACTTATGAAGATCCTGTAAACATGGCTACACGTGAACTGAGTTAGGAAAGAGAACAGAGTCTCACATTTAGAAAACACTCTTATGCCTGCATAAAGGGGAAGGAGAGGTGGGGTGATGCATAAAACCAGAGTTTGATATAAGCACAGGGACCGTTCCAAAAACCAACTTTGGAATAGACAAGACCTACACCTTCCTCAGTGAAAGAGACTCAAAACCCCATATTTCCCGCAGAGGAATATATCTGACTAGTAAGAATCTTAAAACCTATGTATTGATATGACTCCATAAGGGAATCAAGTGTGTCTAGAGTGGCATAAACATGGCAGCGAGAATCAGCTCAAACCCACTATAAAAAGGAATTTCAAAAGCAAAACCAAAAAACAGGGAAATTCTTTACAATTCCTTCAAGGTGTCTGAGGAAACCTGGAAAGACCCTATCTACAATGAGAGCTGGATGTGGCATAAGGCTGGACAATTGGGACTGAGAGGATTGGTGAGATTGGGTGAGCAAATGCAGACCCTTTCAAGCAATAATGCATGGCCCCCATTCCATGGGTCCCAACTCTCCAGGTTCAAGGGAATATTACTACAGCTATAACATGTACAGGAAACCAAGAGAATGGACACACTGTGAATACGAAAGGTTTCTAAAACTCAACGAATAGTCCCTCTCCTGGTGCTCCAGTTTGACTTTCCAACTGCCTTACTATCAATCTCCCAACTTGGAGAGACAGGCCCTTTAACCTCCTGGTTTGCACAGGTTCCCAATTTGGCAGAGGATGGAAGGGACGAGGGAGAACCCATGAGAGAGTAGCTGTTAGGCATTTGGACGGGCACATGTCACTCTAATTTCCCGGCAGGAAGAAGAATTAACCAAAGGCTCAGCCACCCACCGGGAACCAGTATAGGACATGATCCAAAATTTTGGACTTGCGTTCAGCTCCCAAAAAACGAGTTGAGAAATGGAGCTCAGGGGCACAGCAATTCACATACTGGCAGAGTGATAAAGGACAACTATCGTCCAAAAATCTGTTGAGGGAAGTCAACGAGGCGGACTTGAAAGTGAGGCAAAATAGCAGGAAACAGATTTCAAGAGGTACGTTGGAATCGCCTGTAAAGCACAGGAAGAGGGGCACAACTTGGACAATGGTGCACTTGGCCAAAAAGGGCGTATGCGTTTTCTCCTGAATATATTCAGGAGAAAATGCATACGCCCTTTTTGGCCAAGCAAGCAAGCGGGCAATGCAAATCTGCACTACAAAGAAGTATCACTTCCCACCGGTCAAAAGGGACATCCACAAAATGTGTAAAAACCAGAAAGGCAAGACAGGCCCTGGAGAACAGGGACCCTTGTTATGCTGATGGGCAGGATGTAAATTGCCAACTGCCTCACTGGAGGAGTGCATTGTGTTCCGTAAAACAAGTAAACAACAGAGCTATAGAGCCAAGGCCACATCCAGTCTAGGGAATATACCTTGGGAAAACTGAAAATCAATAAGAAAGAGCCACCTCCAAATTTAGGGCTGCACTGACTACAAGAACCTCAACTTGGGTACACCTTAAATATCCCAGGAAATATAAAAATGGTTCAAAACATTGTGGTACTTACGTACGATGGAATATCCCTCAGCGATGAAATCAATGTCATAAAAACAGTAGCAGCAAAGTGAGTGGATTCAGGTACGATGATTCTAAGTGAAATAAGTCACACAGAAAAAGGAACTTATCATAAGATATCACTTATGAAGATCCTGTAAACATGGCTACACGTGAACTGAGTTAGGAAATAGAACAGAGTCTCACATTTAGAAAACACTCTTATGCCTGCATAAAGGGGATGGAGAGGTGGGGTGATGCATAAAACCAGAGTTTGATATAAGCACATGGACCGCTCCAAAAACCAACTTTGGAATACAAAAGACCTACACCTTCCTCAGTGAAAGAGACTCAAAACCCCATATTTCCCGCAGATGAATATATCTGACTAGTAAGAATCTTAAAACCTATGTTTTGATATGACTCCATAAGGGAATCAAGTGTGTCTAGAGTGGCATAAACATGGCAGCGAGAATCAGCTCAAACCCACTATAAAAAGGAATTTCAAAAGCAAACCCAAAAAACAGGGAAATTCTTTACAATTCCTTCAGGGTGTCTGAGGAAACCTGGAAAGACCCTATCTACAATGACAGCTGGATGTGGCATAAGGCTGGACACTTGGGACTGAGAGGATTGGTGAGATTGGGTGAGCAAATGCAGACCCTTTCAAGCAATAATGCATGGCCCCCATTCCATGGGTCCCAACTCTCCAGGTTCAAGGGAATATCACTACAGCTATGACATGTACAGGAAACCTAGAGAATGGACACACTGTGAATAAGAAAGGTTTCTAAAACTCAACGAATAGTCCCTCTCCTGGTGCTCCAGTTTGACTTTCCAACTGCCTTACTATCAATCTCCCAACTTGGAGAGACAGGCCCTTTAACCTCCTGGTTTGCACAGGTTCCCAATTTGGCAGAGGATGGAAGGGACGAGGGAGAACCCATGAGAGAGTAGCTGTTAGGCATTTGGACGGGCACATGTCACTCTAATTTCCCGGCAGGAAGAAGAATTAACCAAAGTCTCAGCCACCCACCGGGAACCAGTATAGGACATGATCCAAAATTTTGGACTTGCGTTCAGCTCCCAAAAAACGAGTTGAGAAATGGAGCTCAGGGGCACAGCAATTCACATACTGGCAGAGTGATAAAGGACAACTATCGTCCAAAAATCTGTTGAGGGAAGTCAACGAGGCGGACTTGAAAGGGAGGCAAAGTAGCAGGAAACAGATTTCAAGAGGAACCTAGGAATCGCCTGTAAAGCACAGGAAGAGGGGCACAACTTGGACAATGGTGCACTTGGCCAAAAAGGGCGTATGCGTTTTCTCCTGAATATATTCAGGAGAAAACGCATACGCCCTTTTTGGCCAAGCAAGCAAGCGGGCAATGCAAATCTGCACTACAAAGAAGTATCACTTCCCACCTGTCAAAAGGGACATCCACAAAATGTGTAAAAACCAGAAAGGCAAGACAGGCCCTGGAGAACTGGGAGCCTTGTTATGCTGATGGGCGGGATGTCAATTGCCAACTGCCTCACTGGAGGAGTGCATTGTGTTCCCTAAAACAAGTAAACAACAGAGCTACAGAGCCAAGGCCACTTCCAGTCTAGGGAATATACCTTGGGAAAACTGAAAATCAATAAGAAAGAGCCACCTCCAAATTTAGGGCTGCACTGACAACAAGAACCTCAACTTGGGTACACCTTAAATATCCCAGGAAATATAAAAATGGTTCAAAACATTGTGGTACTTACGTACGATGGAATATCCCTCAGCCATGAAATCAATGTCATAAGACCAGTAGCAGCAAAGTGAGTGGATTCAGGTACGATGATTCTAAGTGAAATAAGTCACACAGAAAAAGAAACTTATCATAAGATATCACTTATGAAGATCCTGTAAACATGGCTACACGTGAACTGAGTTAGGAAAGAGAACAGAGTCTCACATTTAGAAAACACTCTTATGCCTGCTTAAAGGGGAAGGAGCGGTGGGGTGATGCACAAAACCAGAGTTTGATATAAGCACAGTGACCGTTCCAAAAACCAACCTTGGAATAGACAAGACCGACACCTTCCTTAGTGAAAGAGCCTCAAAATCCCATATTTCCCGCAGAGGAATATATCTGACTAGTAAGAATCTTAAAACCTATATATTGATATGTCTCCATAAGGGAATCAAGTGTGTCTAGAGTGGCATAAACATGGCAGCGAGAATCAGCTCAAACCCAGTATAAAAAGGAATTTCAAAAGCAAAACCAAAAAACAGGGAAATTCTTTACAATTCCTTCAGGGTGTCTGAGGAAACCTGGAAAGACCCTATCTACCATGACAGCTGGATGTGGCATAAGGCTGGACACTTGGGACTGAGAGGATTGGTGAGATTGTGTGAGCAAATGCAGACCCTTTCAAGCAATAATGCATGGCCCCCATTCCATGGGTCCCAACTCTCCATGTTCAAGGGAATATCACTACAGCTATAACATGTACAGGAAACCTAGAGAATGGACACACTGTGAATAAGAAAGGTTTCTAAAACTCAACGAATAGTCCCTCTCCTGGTGCTCCAGTTTGACTTTCCAACTGCCTTACTATCAATCTCCCAACTTGGAGAGACAGGCCCTTTAACCTCCTGGTTTGCACAGGTTCCCAATTTGGCAGAGGATGGAAGGGACGAGGGAGAACCCATGAGAGAGTAGCTGTTAGGCATTTGGACGGGCACATGTCACTCTAATTTCCCGGCAGGAAGAAGAATTAACCAAAGGCTCAGCCACCCACCGGGAACCAGTATAGGACATGATCCAAAATTTTGGACTTGCGTTCAGCTCCCAAAAAACGAGTTGAGAAATGGAGCTCAGGGGCACAACAATTCACATACTGGCAGAGTGATAAAGGACAACTATCGTCCAAAAATCTGTTGAGGGAAGTCAACGAGGCGGACTTGAAAGTGAGGCAAAATAGCAGGAAACAGATTTCAAGAGGTACGTTGGAATCGCCTGTAAAGCACAGGAAGAGGGGCACAACTTGGACAATGGTGCACTTGGCCAAAAAGGGCGTATGCGTTTTCTCCTGAATATATTCAGGAGAAAATGCATACGCCCTTTTTGGCCAAGCAAGCAAGCGGGCAATGCAAATCTGCACTACAAAGAAGTATCACTTCCCACCGGTCAAAAGGGACATCCACAAAATGTGTAAAAACCAGAAAGGCAAGACAGGCCCTGGAGAACAGGGACCCTTGTTATGCTGATGGGCGGGATGTAAATTGCCAACTGCCTCACTGGAGGAGTGCATTGTGTTCCGTAAAACAAGTAAACAACAGAGCTATAGAGCCAAGGCCACATCCAGTCTAGGGAATATACCTTGGGAAAACTGAAAATCAATAAGAAAGAGCCACCTCCAAATTTAGGGCTGCACTGACTACAAGAACCTCAACTTGGGTACACCTTAAATATCCCAGGAAATATAAAAATGGTTCAAAACATTGTGGTACTTACGTACGATGGAATATCCCTCAGCGATGAAATCAATGTCATAAAAACAGTAGCAGCAAAGTGAGTGGATTCAGGTACGATGATTCTAAGTGAAATAAGTCACACAGAAAAAGGAACTTATCATAAGATATCACTTATGAAGATCCTGTAAACATGGCTACACGTGAACTGAGTTAGGAAATAGAACAGAGTCTCACATTTAGAAAACACTCTTATGCCTGCATAAAGGGGATGGAGAGGTGGGGTGATGCATAAAACCAGAGTTTGATATAAGCACATGGACCGCTCCAAAAACCAACTTTGGAATACAAAAGACCTACACCTTCCTCAGTGAAAGAGACTCAAAACCCCATATTTCCCGCAGATGAATATATCTGACTAGTAAGAATCTTAAAACCTATGTTTTGATATGACTCCATAAGGGAATCAAGTGTGTCTAGAGTGGCATAAACATGGCAGCGAGAATCAGCTCAAACCCACTATAAAAAGGAATTTCAAAAGCAAACCCAAAAAACAGGGAAATTCTTTACAATTCCTTCAGGGTGTCTGAGGAAAGCTGGAAAGACCCTATCTACAATGACAGCTGGATGTGGCATAAGGCTGGACACTTGGGACTGAGAGGATTGGTGAGATTGTGTGAGCAAATGCAGACCCTTTCAAGCAATAATGCATGGCCCCCATTCCATGGGTCCCAACTCTCCATGTTCAAGGGAATATCACTACAGCTATAACATGTACAGGAAACCTAGAGAATGGACACACTGTGAATAAGAAAGGTTTCTAAAACTCAACGAATAGTCCCTCTCCTGGTGCTCCAGTTTGACTTTCCAACTGCCTTACTATCAATCTCCCAACTTGGAGAGACAGGCCCTTTAACCTCCTGGTTTGCACAGGTTCCCAATTTGGCAGAGGATGGAAGGGACGAGGGAGAACCCATGAGAGAGTAGCTGTTAGGCATTTGGACGGGCACATGTCACTCTAATTTCCCGGCAGGAAGAAGAATTAACCAAAGGCTCAGCCACCCACCGGGAACCAGTATAGGACATGATCCAAAATTTTGGACTTGCGTTCAGCTCCCAAAAAACGAGTTGAGAAATGGAGCTCAGGGGCACAGCAATTCACATACTGGCAGAGTGATAAAGGACAACTATCGTCCAAAAATCTGTTGAGGGAAGTCAACGAGGCGGACTTGAAAGTGAGGCAAAATAGCAGGAAACAGATTTCAAGAGGTACGTTGGAATCGCCTGTAAAGCACAGGAAGAGGGGCACAACTTGGACAATGGTGCACTTGGCCAAAAAGGGCGTATGCGTTTTCTCCTGAATATATTCAGGAGAAAATGCATACGCCCTTTTTGGCCAAGCAAGCAAGCGGGCAATGCAAATCTGCACTACAAAGAAGTATCACTTCCCACCGGTCAAAAGGGACATCCACAAAATGTGTAAAAACCAGAAAGGCAAGACAGGCCCTGGAGAACAGGGACCCTTGTTATGCTGATGGGCGGGATGTAAATTGCCAACTGCCTCACTGGAGGAGTGCATTGTGTTCCGTAAAACAAGTAAACAACAGAGCTATAGAGCCAAGGCCACATCCAGTCTAGGGAATATACCTTGGGAAAACTGAAAATCAATAAGAAAGAGCCACCTCCAAATTTAGGGCTGCACTGACTACAAGAACCTCAACTTGGGTACACCTTAAATATCCCAGGAAATATAAAAATGGTTCAAAACATTGTGGTACTTACGTACGATGGAATATCCCTCAGCGATGAAATCAATGTCATAAAAACAGTAGCAGCAAAGTGAGTGGATTCAGGTACGATGATTCTAAGTGAAATAAGTCACACAGAAAAAGGAACTTATCATAAGATATCACTTATGAAGATCCTGTAAACATGGCTACACGTGAACTGAGTTAGGAAATAGAACAGAGTCTCACATTTAGAAAACACTCTTATGCCTGCATAAAGGGGATGGAGAGGTGGGGTGATGCATAAAACCAGAGTTTGATATAAGCACATGGACCGCTCCAAAAACCAACTTTGGAATACAAAAGACCTACACCTTCCTCAGTGAAAGAGACTCAAAACCCCATATTTCCCGCAGATGAATATATCTGACTAGTAAGAATCTTAAAACCTATGTTTTGATATGACTCCATAAGGGAATCAAGTGTGTCTAGAGTGGCATAAACATGGCAGCGAGAATCAGCTCAAACCCACTATAAAAAGGAATTTCAAAAGCAAACCCAAAAAACAGGGAAATTCTTTACAATTCCTTCAGGGTGTCTGAGGAAAGCTGGAAAGACCCTATCTACAATGACAGCTGGATGTGGCATAAGGCTGGACACTTGGGACTGAGAGGATTGGTGAGATTGGGTGAGCAAATGCAGACCCTTTCAAGCAATAATGCATGGCCCCCATTCCATGGGTCCCAACTCTCCAGGTTCAAGGGAATATCACTACAGCTATGACATGTACAGGAAACCTAGAGAATGGACACACTGTGAATAAGAAAGGTTTCTAAAACTCAACGAATAGTCCCTCTCCTGGTGCTCCAGTTTGACTTTCCAACTGCCTTACTATCAATCTCCCAACTTGGAGAGACAGGCCCTTTAACCTCCTGGTTTGCACAGGTTCCCAATTTGGCAGAGGATGGAAGGGACGAGGGAGAACCCATGAGAGAGTAGCTGTTAGGCATTTGGACGGGCACATGTCACTCTAATTTCCCGGCAGGAAGAAGAATTAACCAAAGTCTCAGCCACCCACCGGGAACCAGTATAGGACATGATCCAAAATTTTGGACTTGCGTTCAGCTCCCAAAAAACGAGTTGAGAAATGGAGCTCAGGGGCACAGCAATTCACATACTGGCAGAGTGATAAAGGACAACTATCGTCCAAAAATCTGTTGAGGGAAGTCAACGAGGCGGACTTGAAAGTGAGGCAAAATAGCAGGAAACAGATTTCAAGAGGTACGTTGGAATCGCCTGTAAAGCACAGGAAGAGGGGCACAAATTGGACAATGGTGCACTTGGCCAAAAAGGGCGTATGCGTTTTCTCCTGAATATATTCAGGAGAAAACGCATACGCCCTTTTTGGCCAAGCAAGCAAGCGGGCAATGCAAATCTGCACTACAAAGAAGTATCACTTCCCACCGGTCAAAAGGGACATCCACAAAATGTGTAAAAACCAGAAAGGCAAGACAGGCCCTGGAGAACAGGGAGCCTTGTTATGCTGATGGGCGGGATGTAAATTGCCAACTGCCTCACTGGAGGAGTGCATTGTGTTCCCTAAAACAAGTAAACAACAGAGCTACAGAGCCAAGGCCACTTCCAGTCTAGGGAATATACCTGGGGAAAACTGAAAATCAATAAGAAAGAGCCACCTCCAAATTTAGGGCTGCACTGGCTACAAGAACCTCAACTTGGGTACACCTTAAATATCCCAGGAAATATAAAAATGGTTCAAAACATTGTGGTACTTACGTACGATGGAATATCCCTCAGCCATGAAATCAATGTCATAAGACCAGTAGCAGCAAAGTGAGTGGATTCAGGTACGATGATTCTAAGTGAAATAAGTCACACAGAAAAAGAAACTTATCATAAGATATCACTTATGAAGATCCTGTAAACATGGCTACACGTGAACTGAGTTAGGAAAGAGAACAGAGTCTCACCTTTAGAAAACACTCTTATGCCTGCTTAAAGGGGAAGGAGAGGTGGGGTGATGCATAAAACCAGAGTTTGATATAAGCACAGGGACCGTTCCAAAAACCAACTTTGGAATAGACAAGACCGACACATTCCTCAGTGAAAGAGACTCAAAACCCATATTTCCCGCAGAGGAATATATCTGACTAGTAAGAATCTTAAAACCTATGTATTGATATGTCTCCATAAGGGAATCAAGTGTGTCTAGAGTGGCATAAACATGGCAGCGAGAATCAGCTCAAACCCAGTATAAAAAGGAATTTCAAAAGCAAAACCAAAAAACAGGGAAATTCTTTACAATTCCTTCAGGGTGTCTGAGGAAACCTGGAAAGACCCTATCTACCATGACAGCTGGATGTGGCATAAGGCTGGACACTTGGGACTGAGAGGATTGGTGAGATTGTGTGAGCAAATGCAGACCCTTTCAAGCAATAATGCATGGCCCCCATTCCATGGGTCCCAACTCTCCATGTTCAAGGGAATATCACTACAGCTATAACATGTACAGGAAACCTAGAGAATGGACACACTGTGAATAAGAAAGGTTTCTAAAACTCAACGAATAGTCCCTCTCCTGGTGCTCCAGTTTGACTTTCCAACTGCCTTACTATCAATCTCCCAACTTGGAGAGACAGGCCCTTTAACCTCCTGGTTTGCACAGGTTCCCAATTTGGCAGAGGATGGAAGGGACGAGGGAGAACCCATGAGAGAGTAGCTGTTAGGCATTTGGACGGGCACATGTCACTCTAATTTCCCGGCAGGAAGAAGAATTAACCAAAGGCTCAGCCACCCACCGGGAACCAGTATAGGACATGATCCAAAATTTTGGACTTGCGTTCAGCTCCCAAAAAACGAGTTGAGAAATGGAGCTCAGGGGCACAGCAATTCACATACTGGCAGAGTGATAAAGGACAACTATCGTCCAAAAATCTGTTGAGGGAAGTCAACGAGGCGGACTTGAAAGTGAGGCAAAATAGCAGGAAACAGATTTCAAGAGGTACGTTGGAATCGCCTGTAAAGCACAGGAAGAGGGGCACAACTTGGACAATGGTGCACTTGGCCAAAAAGGGCGTATGCGTTTTCTCCTGAATATATTCAGGAGAAAATGCATACGCCCTTTTTGGCCAAGCAAGCAAGCGGGCAATGCAAATCTGCACTACAAAGAAGTATCACTTCCCACCGGTCAAAAGGGACATCCACAAAATGTGTAAAAACCAGAAAGGCAAGACAGGCCCTGGAGAATAGGGACCCTTGTTATGCTGATGGGCGGGATGTAAATTGCCAACTGCCTCACTGGAGGAGTGCATTGTGTTCCGTAAAACAAGTAAACAACAGAGCTATAGAGCCAAGGCCACATCCAGTCTAGGGAATATACCTTGGGAAAACTGAAAATCAATAAGAAAGAGCCACCTCCAAATTTAGGGCTGCACTGGCTACAAGAACCTCAACTTGGGTACACCTTAAATATCCCAGGAAATATAAAAATGGTTCAAAACATTGTGGTACTTACGTACGATGGAATATCCCTCAGCGATGAAATCAATGTCATAAAAACAGTAGCAGCAAAGTGAGTGGATTCAGGTACGATGATTCTAAGTGAAATAAGTCACACAGAAAAAGGAACTTATCATAAGATATCACTTATGAAGATCCTGTAAACATGGCTACACGTGAACTGAGTTAGGAAATAGAACAGAGTCTCACATTTAGAAAACACTCTTATGCCTGCATAAAGGGGATGGAGAGGTGGGGTGATGCATAAAACCAGAGTTTGATATAAGCACATGGACCACTCCAAAAACCAACTTTGGAATACAAAAGACCTACACCTTCCTCAGTGAAAGAGACTCAAAACCCCATATTTCCCGCAGATGAATATATCTGACTAGTAAGAATCTTAAAACCTATGTTTTGATATGACTCCATAAGGGAATCAAGTGTGTCTAGAGTGGCATAAACATGGCAGCGAGAATCAGCTCAAACCCACTATAAAAAGGAATTTCAAAAGCAAAACCAAAAAACAGGGAAATTCTTTACAATTCCTTCAGGGTGTCTGAGGAAACCTGGAAAGACCCTATCTACAATGACAGCTGGATGTGGCATAAGGCTGGACACTTGGGACTGAGAGGATTGGTGAGATTGGGTGAGTAAATGCAGACCCTTTCAAGCAATAATGCATGGCCCCCATTCCATGGGTCCCAACTCTCCATGTTCAAGGGAATATCACTACAGCTATGACATGTACAGGAAACCTAGAGAATGGACACACTGTGAATAAGAAAGGTTTCTAAAACTCAACGAATAGTCCCTCTCCTGGTGCTCCAGTTTGACTTTCCAACTGCCTTACTATCAATCTCCCAACTTGGAGAGACAGGCCCTTTAACCTCCTGGTTTGCACAGGTTCCCAATTTGGCAGAGGATGGAAGGGATGAGGGAGAACCCATGAGAGAGTAGCTGTTAGGCATTTGGACGGGCACATGTCACTCTAATTTCCCGGCAGGAAGAAGAATTAACCAAAGTCTCAGCCACCCACCGGGAACCAGTATAGGACATGATCCAAAATTTTGGACTTGCGTTCAGCTCCCAAAAAACGAGTTGAGAAATGGAGCTCAGGGGCAGAGCAATTCACATACTGGCAGAGTGATAAAGGACAACTATCGTCCAAAAATCTGTTGAGGGAAGTCAACGAGGCGGACTTGAAAGTGAGGCAAAATAGCAAGAAACAGATTTCAAGAGGTACGTTGGAATCGCCTGTAAAGCACAGGAAGAGGGGCACAAATTGGACAATGGTGCACTTGGCCAAAAAGGGCGTATGCGTTTTCTCCTGAATATATTCAGGAGAAAACGCATACGCCCTTTTTGGCCAAGCAAGCAAGCGGGCAATGCAAATCTGCACTACAAAGAAGTATCACTTCCCACCGGTCAAAAGGGACATCCACAAAATGTGTAAAAACCAGAAAGGCAAGACAGGCCCTGGAGAACAGGGAGCCTTGTTATGCTGATGGGCGGGATGTAAATTGCCAACTGCCTCACTGGAGGAGTGCATTGTGTTCCCTAAAACAAGTAAACAACAGAGCTACAGAGCCAAGGCCACTTCCAGTCTAGGGAATATACCTTGGGAAAACTGAAAATCAATAAGAAAGAGCCACCTCCAAATTTAGGGCTGCACTGGCTACAAGAACCTCAACTTGGGTACACCTTAAATATCCCAGGAAATATAAAAATGGTTCAAAACATTGTGGTACTTACGTACGATGGAATATCCCTCAGCCATGAAATCAATGTCATAAGACCAGTAGCAGCAAAGTGAGTGGATTCAGGTACGATGATTCTAAGTGAAATAAGTCACACAGGAAAAGAAACTTATCATAAGATATCACTTATGAAGATCCTGTAAACATGGCTACACGTGAACTGAGTTAGGAAAGAGAACAGAGTCTCACATTTAGAAAACACTCTTATGCCTGCTTAAAGGGGAAGGAGAGGTGGGGTGATGCACAAAACCAGAGTTTGATATAAGCACAGTGACCGTTCCAAAAACCAACCTTGGAATAGACAAGACCGACACCTTCCTTAGTGAAAGAGCCTCAAAATCCCATATTTCCCGCAGAGGAATATATCTGACTAGTAAGAATCTTAAAACCTATGTATTGATATGTCTCCATAAGGGAATCAAGTGTGTCTAGAGTGGCATAAACATGGCAGCGAGAATCAGCTCAAACCCAGTATAAAAAGGAATTTCAAAAGCAAAACCAAAAAACAGGGAAATTCTTTACAATTCCTTCAGGGTGTCTGAGGAAACCTGGAAAGACCCTATCTACCATGACAGCTGGATGTGGCATAAGGCTGGACACTTGGGACTGAGAGGATTGGTGAGATTGTGTGAGCAAATGCAGACCCTTTCAAGCAATAATGCATGGCCCCCATTCCATGGGTCCCAACTCTCCATGTTCAAGGGAATATCACTACAGCTATAACATGTACAGGAAACCTAGAGAATGGACACACTGTGAATAAGAAAGGTTTCTAAAACTCAACGAATAGTCCCTCTCCTGGTGCTCCAGTTTGACTTTCCAACTGCCTTACTATCAATCTCCCAACTTGGAGAGACAGGCCCTTTAACCTCCTGGTTTGCACAGGTTCCCAATTTGGCAGAGGATGGAAGGGACGAGGGAGAACCCATGAGAGAGTAGCTGTTAGGCATTTGGACGGGCACATGTCACTCTAATTTCCCGGCAGGAAGAAGAATTAACCAAAGGCTCAGCCACCCACCGGGAACCAGTATAGGACATGATCCAAAATTTTGGACTTGCGTTCAGCTCCCAAAAAACGAGTTGAGAAATGGAGCTCAGGGGCACAGCAATTCACATACTGGCAGAGTGATAAAGGACAACTATCGTCCAAAAATCTGTTGAGGGAAGTCAACGAGGCGGACTTGAAAGTGAGGCAAAATATCAGGAAACAGATTTCAAGAGGTACGTTGGAATCGCCTGTAAAGCACAGGAAGAGGGGCACAACTTGGACAATGGTGCACTTGGCCAAAAAGGGCGTATGCGTTTTCTCCTGAATATATTCAGGAGAAAATGCATACGCCCTTTTTGGCCAAGCAAGCAAGCGGGCAATGCAAATCTGCACTACAAAGAAGTATCACTTCCCACCGGTCAAAAGGGACATCCACAAAATGTGTAAAAACCAGAAAGGCAAGACAGGCCCTGGAGAACAGGGACCCTTGTTATGCTGATGGGCGGGATGTAAATTGCCAACTGCCTCACTGGAGGAGTGCATTGTGTTCCGTAAAACAAGTAAACAACAGAGCTATAGAGCCAAGGCCACATCCAGTCTAGGGAATATACCTTGGGAAAACTGAAAATCAATAAGAAAGAGCCACCTCCAAATTTAGGGCTGCACTGACTACAAGAACCTCAACTTGGGTACACCTTAAATATCCCAGGAAATATAAAAATGGTTCAAAACATTGTGGTACTTACGTACGATGGAATATCCCTCAGCGATGAAATCAATGTCATAAAAACAGTAGCAGCAAAGTGAGTGGATTCAGGTACGATGATTCTAAGTGAAATAAGTCACACAGAAAAAGGAACTTATCATAAGATATCACTTATGAAGATCCTGTAAACATGGCTACACGTGAACTGAGTTAGGAAATAGAACAGAGTCTCACATTTAGAAAACACTCTTATGCCTGCATAAAGGGGATGGAGAGGTGGGGTGATGCATAAAACCAGAGTTTGATATAAGCACATGGACCGCTCCAAAAACCAACTTTGGAATACAAAAGACCTACACCTTCCTCAGTGAAAGAGACTCAAAACCCCATATTTCCCGCAGATGAATATATCTGACTAGTAAGAATCTTAAAACCTATGTTTTGATATGACTCCATAAGGGAATCAAGTGTGTCTAGAGTGGCATAAACATGGCAGCGAGAATCAGCTCAAACCCACTATAAAAAGGAATTTCAAAAGCAAACCCAAAAAACAGGGAAATTCTTTACAATTCCTTCAGGGTGTCTGAGGAAAGCTGGAAAGACCCTATCTACAATGACAGCTGGATGTGGCATAAGGCTGGACACTTGGGACTGAGAGGATTGGTGAGATTGGGTGAGCAAATGCAGACCCTTTCAAGCAATAATGCATGGCCCCCATTCCATGGGTCCCAACTCTCCAGGTTCAAGGGAATATCACTACAGCTATGACATGTACAGGAAACCTAGAGAATGGACACACTGTGAATAAGAAAGGTTTCTAAAACTCAACGAATAGTCCCTCTCCTGGTGCTCCAGTTTGACTTTCCAACTGCCTTACTATCAATCTCCCAACTTGGAGAGACAGGCCCTTTAACCTCCTGGTTTGCACAGGTTCCCAATTTGGCAGAGGATGGAAGGGACGAGGGAGAACCCATGAGAGAGTAGCTGTTAGGCATTTGGACGGGCACATGTCACTCTAATTTCCCGGCAGGAAGAAGAATTAACCAAAGTCTCAGCCACCCACCGGGAACCAGTATAGGACATGATCCAAAATTTTGGACTTGCGTTCAGCTCCCAAAAAACGAGTTGAGAAATGGAGCTCAGGGGCACAGCAATTCACATACTGGCAGAGTGATAAAGGACAACTATCGTCCAAAAATCTGTTGAGGGAAGTCAACGAGGCGGACTTGAAAGTGAGGCAAAATAGCAGGAAACAGATTTCAAGAGGTACGTTGGAATCGCCTGTAAAGCACAGGAAGAGGGGCACAAATTGGACAATGGTGCACTTGGCCAAAAAGGGCGTATGCGTTTTCTCCTGAATATATTCAGGAGAAAACGCATACGCCCTTTTTGGCCAAGCAAGCAAGCGGGCAATGCAAATCTGCACTACAAAGAAGTATCACTTCCCACCGGTCAAAAGGGACATCCACAAAATGTGTAAAAACCAGAAAGGCAAGACAGGCCCTGGAGAACAGGGAGCCTTGTTATGCTGATGGGCGGGATGTAAATTGCCAACTGCCTCACTGGAGGAGTGCATTGTGTTCCCTAAAACAAGTAAACAACAGAGCTACAGAGCCAAGGCCACTTCCAGTCTAGGGAATATACCTGGGGAAAACTGAAAATCAATAAGAAAGAGCCACCTCCAAATTTAGGGCTGCACTGGCTACAAGAACCTCAACTTGGGTACACCTTAAATATCCCAGGAAATATAAAAATGGTTCAAAACATTGTGGTACTTACGTACGATGGAATATCCCTCAGCCATGAAATCAATGTCATAAGACCAGTAGCAGCAAAGTGAGTGGATTCAGGTACGATGATTCTAAGTGAAATAAGTCACACAGAAAAAGAAACTTATCATAAGATATCACTTATGAAGATCCTGTAAACATGGCTACACGTGAACTGAGTTAGGAAAGAGAACAGAGTCTCACCTTTAGAAAACACTCTTATGCCTGCTTAAAGGGGAAGGAGAGGTGGGGTGATGCATAAAACCAGAGTTTGATATAAGCACAGGGACCGTTCCAAAAACCAACTTTGGAATAGACAAGACCGACACATTCCTCAGTGAAAGAGACTCAAAACCCATATTTCCCGCAGAGGAATATATCTGACTAGTAAGAATCTTAAAACCTATGTATTGATATGTCTCCATAAGGGAATCAAGTGTGTCTAGAGTGGCATAAACATGGCAGCGAGAATCAGCTCAAACCCACTATAAAAAGGAATTTCAAAAGCAAAACCAAAAAACAGGGAAATTCTTTACAATTCCTTCAGGGTGTCTGAGGAAACCTGGAAAGACCCTATCTACCATGACAGCTGGATGTGGCATAAGGCTGGACACTTGGGACTGAGAGGATTGGTGAGATTGGGTGAGCAAATGCAGACCCTTTCAAGCAATAATGCATGGCCCCCATTCCATGGGTCCCAACTCTCCATGTTCAAGGGAATATCACTACAGCTATAACATGTACAGGAAACCTAGAGAATGGACACACTGTGAATAAGAAAGGTTTCTAAAACTCAACGAATAGTCCCTCTCCTGGTGCTCCAGTTTGACTTTCCAACTGCCTTACTATCAATCTCCCAACTTGGAGAGACAGGCCCTTTAACCTCCTGGTTTGCACAGGTTCCCAATTTGGCAGAGGATGGAAGGGACGAGGGAGAACCCATGAGAGAGTAGCTGTTAGGCATTTGGACGGGCACATGTCACTCTAATTTCCCGGCAGGAAGAAGAATTAACCAAAGGCTCAGCCACCCACCGGGAACCAGTATAGGACATGATCCAAAATTTTGGACTTGCGTTCAGCTCCCAAAAAACGAGTTGAGAAATGGAGCTCAGGGGCACAGCAATTCACATACTGGCAGAGTGATAAAGGACAACTATCGTCCAAAAATCTGTTGAGGGAAGTCAACGAGGCGGACTTGAAAGTGAGGCAAAATAGCAGGAAACAGATTTCAAGAGGTACGTTGGAATTGCCTGTAAAGCACAGGAAGAGGGGCACAACTTGGACAATGGTGCACTTGGCCAAAAAGGGCGTATGCGTTTTCTCCTGAATATATTCAGGAGAAAATGCATACGCCCTTTTTGGCCAAGCAAGCAAGCGGGCAATGCAAATCTGCACTACAAAGAAGTATCACTTCCCACCGGTCAAAAGGGACATCCACAAAATGTGTAAAAACCAGAAAGGCAAGACAGGCCCTGGAGAATAGGGACCCTTGTTATGCTGATGGGCGGGATGTAAATTGCCAACTGCCTCACTGGAGGAGTGCATTGTGTTCCGTAAAACAAGTAAACAACAGAGCTATAGAGCCAAGGCCACATCCAGTCTAGGGAATATACCTTGGGAAAACTGAAAATCAATAAGAAAGAGCCACCTCCAAATTTAGGGCTGCACTGGCTACAAGAACCTCAACTTGGGTACACCTTAAATATCCCAGGAAATATAAAAATGGTTCAAAACATTGTGGTACTTACGTACGATGGAATATCCCTCAGCGATGAAATCAATGTCATAAAAACAGTAGCAGCAAAGTGAGTGGATTCAGGTACGATGATTCTAAGTGAAATAAGTCACACAGAAAAAGGAACTTATCATAAGATATCACTTATGAAGATCCTGTAAACATGGCTACACGTGAACTGAGTTAGGAAATAGAACAGAGTCTCACATTTAGAAAACACTCTTATGCCTGCATAAAGGGGATGGAGAGGTGGGGTGATGCATAAAACCAGAGTTTGATATAAGCACATGGACCACTCCAAAAACCAACTTTGGAATACAAAAGACCTACACCTTCCTCAGTGAAAGAGACTCAAAACCCCATATTTCCCGCAGATGAATATATCTGACTAGTAAGAATCTTAAAACCTATGTTTTGATATGACTCCATAAGGGAATCAAGTGTGTCTAGAGTGGCATAAACATGGCAGCGAGAATCAGCTCAAACCCACTATAAAAAGGAATTTCAAAAGCAAAACCAAAAAACAGGGAAATTCTTTACAATTCCTTCAGGGTGTCTGAGGAAACCTGGAAAGACCCTATCTACAATGACAGCTGGATGTGGCATAAGGCTGGACACTTGGGACTGAGAGGATTGGTGAGATTGGGTGAGCAAATGCAGACCCTTTCAAGCAATAATGCATGGCCCCCATTCCATGGGTCCCAACTCTCCATGTTCAATGGAATATCACTACAGCTATGACATGTACAGGAAACCTAGAGAATGGACACACTGTGAATAAGAAAGGTTTCTAAAACTCAACGAATAGTCCCTCTCCTGGTGCTCCAGTTTGACTTTCCAACTGCCTTACTATCAATCTCCCAACTTGGAGAGACAGGCCCTTTAACCTCCTGGTTTGCACAGGTTCCCAATTTGGCAGAGGATGGAAGGGATGAGGGAGAACCCATGAGAGAGTAGCTGTTAGGCATTTGGACGGGCACATGTCACTCTAATTTCCCGGCAGGAAGAAGAATTAACCAAAGTCTCAGCCACCCACCGGGAACCAGTATAGGACATGATCCAAAATTTTGGACTTGCGTTCAGCTCCCAAAAAACGAGTTGAGAAATGGAGCTCAGGGGCAGAGCAATTCACATACTGGCAGAGTGATAAAGGACAACTATCGTCCAAAAATCTGTTGAGGGAAGTCAACGAGGCGGACTTGAAAGTGAGGCAAAATAGCAGGAAACAGATTTCAAGAGGTACGTTGGAATCGCCTGTAAAGCACAGGAAGAGGGGCACAAATTGGACAATGGTGCACTTGGCCAAAAAGGGCGTATGCGTTTTCTCCTGAATATATTCAGGAGAAAACGCATACGCCCTTTTTGGCCAAGCAAGCAAGCGGGCAATGCAAATCTGCACTACAAAGAAGTATCACTTCCCACCGGTCAAAAGGGACATCCACAAAATGTGTAAAAACCAGAAAGGCAAGACAGGCCCTGGAGAACAGGGAGCCTTGTTATGCTGATGGGCGGGATGTAAATTGCCAACTGCCTCACTGGAGGAGTGCATTGTGTTCCCTAAAACAAGTAAACAACAGAGCTACAGAGCCAAGGCCACTTCCAGTCTAGGGAATATACCTTGGGAAAACTGAAAATCAATAAGAAAGAGCCACCTCCAAATTTAGGGCTGCACTGACAACAAGAACCTCAACTTGGGTACACCTTAAATATCCCAGGAAATATAAAAATGGTTCAAAACATTGTGGTACTTACGTACGATGGAATATCCCTCAGCCATGAAATCAATGTCATAAGACCAGTAGCAGCAAAGTGAGTGGATTCAGGTACGATGATTCTAAGTGAAATAAGTCACACAGGAAAAGAAACTTATCATAAGATATCACTTATGAAGATCCTGTAAACATGGCTACACGTGAACTGAGTTAGGAAAGAGAACAGAGTCTCACATTTAGAAAACACTCTTATGCCTGCTTAAAGGGGAAGGAGAGGTGGGGTGATGCACAAAACCAGAGTTTGATATAAGCACAGTGACCGTTCCAAAAACCAACCTTGGAATAGACAAGACCGACACCTTCCTTAGTGAAAGAGCCTCAAAATCCCATATTTCCCGCAGAGGAATATATCTGACTAGTAAGAATCTTAAAACCTATGTATTGATATGTCTCCATAAGGGAATCAAGTGTGTCTAGAGTGGCATAAACATGGCAGCGAGAATCAGCTCAAACCCACTATAAAAAGGAATTTCAAAAGCAAAACCAAAAAACAGGGAAATTCTTTACAATTCCTTCAGGGTGTCTGAGGAAACCTGGAAAGACCCTATCTACCATGACAGCTGGATGTGGCATAAGGCTGGACACTTGGGACTGAGAGGATTGGTGAGATTGGGTGAGCAAATGCAGACCCTTTCAAGCAATAATGCATGGCCCCCATTCCATGGGTCCCAACTCTCCATGTTCAAGGGAATATCACTACAGCTATAACATGTACAGGAAACCTAGAGAATGGACACACTGTGAATAAGAAAGGTTTCTAAAACTCAACGAATAGTCCCTCTCCTGGTGCTCCAGTTTGACTTTCCAACTGCCTTACTATCAATCTCCCAACTTGGAGAGACAGGCCCTTTAACCTCCTGGTTTGCACAGGTTCCCAATTTGGCAGAGGATGGAAGGGACGAGGGAGAACCCATGAGAGAGTAGCTGTTAGGCATTTGGACGGGCACATGTCACTCTAATTTCCTGGCAGGAAGAAGAATTAACCAAAGGCTCAGCCACCCACCGGGAACCAGTATAGGACAGGATCCAAAATTTTGGACTTGCGTTCAGCTCCCAAAAAACGAGTTGAGAAATGGAGCTCAGGGGCACAGCAATTCACATACTGGCAGAGTGATAAAGGACAACTATCGTCCAAAAATCTGTTGAGGGAAGTCAACGAGGCGGACTTGAAAGTGAGGCAAAATAGCAGGAAACAGATTTCAAGAGGTACGTTGGAATCGCCTGTAAAGCACAGGAAGAGGGGCACAACTTGGACAATGGTGCACTTGGCCAAAAAGGGCGTATGCGTTTTCTCCTGAATATATTCAGGAGAAAATGCATACGCCCTTTTTGGCCAAGCAAGCAAGCGGGCAATGCAAATCTGCACTACAAAGAAGTATCACTTCCCACCGGTCAAAAGGGACATCCACAAAATGTGTAAAAACCAGAAAGGCAAGACAGGCCCTGGAGAACAGGGACCCTTGTTATGCTGATGGGCGGGATGTAAATTGCCAACTGCCTCACTGGAGGAGTGCATTGTGTTCCGTAAAACAAGTAAACAACAGAGCTATAGAGCCAAGGCCACACCCAGTCTAGGGAATATACCTTGGGAAAACTGAAAATCAATAAGAAAGAGCCACCTCCAAATTTAGGGCTGCACTGGCTACAAGAACCTCAACTTGGGTACACCTTAAATATCCCAGGAAATATAAAAATGGTTCAAAACATTGTGGTACTTACGTACGATGGAATATCCCTCAGCGATGAAATCAATGTCATAAAAACAGTAGCAGCAAAGTGAGTGGATTCAGGTACGATGATTCTAAGTGAAATAAGTCACACAGAAAAAGGAACTTATCATAAGATATCACTTATGAAGATCCTGTAAACATGGCTACACGTGAACTGAGTTAGGAAATAGAACAGAGTCTCACATTTAGAAAACACTCTTATGCCTGCATAAAGGGGATGGAGAGGTGGGGTGATGCATAAAACCAGAGTTTGATATAAGCACATGGACCGCTCCAAAAACCAACTTTGGAATACAAAAGACCTACACCTTCCTCAGTGAAAGAGACTCAAAACCCCATATTTCCCGCAGATGAATATATCTGACTAGTAAGAATCTTAAAACTTATGTTTTGATATGACTCCATAAGGGAATCAAGTGTGTCTAGAGTGGCATAAACATGGCAGCGAGAATCAGCTCAAACCCACTATAAAAAGGAATTTCAAAAGCAAAACCAAAAAACAGGGAAATTCTTTACAATTCCTTCAGGGTGTCTGAGGAAACCTGGAGAGACCCTATCTACAATGACAGCTGGATGTGGCATAAGGCTGGACACTTGGGACTGAGAGGATTGGTGAGATTGGGTGAGCAAATGCAGACCCTTTCAAGCAATAATGCATGGCCCCCATTCCATGGGTCCCAACTCTCCATGTTCAAGGGAATATCACTACAGCTATGACATGTACAGGAAACCTAGAGAATGGACACACTGTGAATAAGAAAGGTTTCTAAAACTCAACGAATAGTCCCTCTCCTGGTGCTCCAGTTTGACTTTCCAACTGCCTTACTATCAATCTCCCAACTTGGAGAGACAGGCCCTTTAACCTCCTGGTTTGCACAGGTTCCCAATTTGGCAGAGGATGGAAGGGACGAGGGAGAACCCATGAGAGAGTAGCTGTTAGGCATTTGGACGGGCACATGTCACTCTAATTTCCCGGCAGGAAGAAGAATTAACCAAAGTCTCAGCCACCCACCGGGAACCAGTATAGGACATGATCCAAAATTTTGGACTTGCGTTCAGCTCCCAAAAAACGAGTTGAGAAATGGAGCTCAGGGGCACAGCAATTCACATACTGGCAGAGTGATAAAGGACAACTATCGTCCAAAAATCTGTTGAGGGAAGTCAACGAGGCGGACTTGAAAGTGAGGCAAAATAGCAGGAAACAGATTTCAAGAGGTACGTTGGAATCGCCTGTAAAGCACAGGAAGAGGGGCACAAATTGGACAATGGTGCACTTGGCCAAAAAGGGCGTATGCGTTTTCTCCTGAATATATTCAGGAGAAAACGCATACGCCCTTTTTGGCCAAGCAAGCAAGCGGGCAATGCAAATCTGCACTACAAAGAAGTATCACTTCCCACCGGTCAAAAGGGACATCCACAAAATGTGTAAAAACCAGAAAGGCAAGACAGGCCCTGGAGAACAGGGAGCCTTGTTATGCTGATGGGCGGGATGTAAATTGCCAACTGCCTCACTGGAGGAGTGCATTGTGTTCCCTAAAACAAGTAAACAACAGAGCTACAGAGCCAAGGCCACTTCCAGTCTAGGGAATATACCTGGGGAAAACTGAAAATCAATAAGAAAGAGCCACCTCCAAATTTAGGGCTGCACTGGCTACAAGAACCTCAACTTGGGTACACCTTAAATATCCCAGGAAATATAAAAATGGTTCAAAACATTGTGGTACTTACGTACGATGGAATATCCCTCAGCCATGAAATCAATGTCATAAGACCAGTAGCAGCAAAGTGAGTGGATTCAGGTACGATGATTCTAAGTGAAATAAGTCACACAGAAAAAGAAACTTATCATAAGATATCACTTATGAAGATCCTGTAAACATGGCTACACGTGAACTGAGTTAGGAAAGAGAACAGAGTCTCACCTTTAGAAAACACTCTTATGCCTGCTTAAAGGGGAAGGAGAGGTGGGGTGATGCATAAAACCAGAGTTTGATATAAGCACAGGGACCGTTCCAAAAACCAACTTTGGAATAGACAAGACCGACACATTCCTCAGTGAAAGAGACTCAAAACCCATATTTCCCGCAGAGGAATATATCTGACTAGTAAGAATCTTAAAACCTATGTATTGATATGTCTCCATAAGGGAATCAAGTGTGTCTAGAGTGGCATAAACATGGCAGCGAGAATCAGCTCAAACCCACTATAAAAAGGAATTTCAAAAGCAAAACCAAAAAACAGGGAAATTCTTTACAATTCCTTCAGGGTGTCTGAGGAAACCTGGAAAGACCCTATCTACCATGACAGCTGGATGTGGCATAAGGCTGGACACTTGGGACTGAGAGGATTGGTGAGATTGGGTGAGCAAATGCAGACCCTTTCAAGCAATAATGCATGGCCCCCATTCCATGGGTCCCAACTCTCCATGTTCAAGGGAATATCACTACAGCTATAACATGTACAGGAAACCTAGAGAATGGACACACTGTGAATAAGAAAGGTTTCTAAAACTCAACGAATAGTCCCTCTCCTGGTGCTCCAGTTTGACTTTCCAACTGCCTTACTATCAATCTCCCAACTTGGAGAGACAGGCCCTTTAACCTCCTGGTTTGCACAGGTTCCCAATTTGGCAGAGGATGGAAGGGACGAGGGAGAACCCATGAGAGAGTAGCTGTTAGGCATTTGGACGGGCACATGTCACTCTAATTTCCCGGCAGGAAGAAGAATTAACCAAAGTCTCAGCCACCCACCGGGAACCAGTATAGGACAGGATCCAAAATTTTGGACTTGCGTTCAGCTCCCAAAAAACGAGTTGAGAAATGGAGCTCAGGGGCACAGCAATTCACATACTGGCAGAGTGATAAAGGACAACTATCGTCCAAAAATCTGTTGAGGGAAGTCAACGAGGCGGACTTGAAAGTGAGGCAAAATAGCAGGAAACAGATTTCAAGAGGTACGTTGGAATCGCCTGTAAAGCACAGGAAGAGGGGCACAACTTGGACAATGGTGCACTTGGCCAAAAAGGGCATATGCGTTTTCTCCTGAATATATTCAGGAGAAAACGCATACGCCCTTTTTGGCCAAGCAAGCAAGCGGGCAATGCAAATCTGCACTACAAAGAAGTATCACTTCCCACCGGTCAAAAGGGACATCCACAAAATGTGTAAAAACCAGAAAGGCAAGACAGGCCCTGGAGAACAGGGACCCTTGTTATGCTGATGGGCGGGATGTAAATTGCCAACTGCCTCACTGGAGGAGTGCATTGTGTTCCCTAAAACAAGTAAACAACAGAGCTACAGAGCCAAGGCCACTTCCAGTCTAGGGAATATACCTTGGGAAAACTGAAAATCAATAAGAAAGAGCCACCTCCAAATTTAGGGCTTCACTGGCTACAAGAACCTCAACTTGGGTACACCTTAAATATCCCAGGAAATATAAAAATGGTTCAAAACATTGTGGTACTTACGTACGATGGAATATCCCTCAGCCATGAAATCAATGTCATAAGACCAGTAGCAGCAAAGTGAGTGGATTCAGGTACGATGATTCTAAGTGAAATAAGTCACACAGTAAAAGAAACATATCATAAGATATCACTTAGGAAGATCCTGTAAACATGGCTACACGTGAACTGAGTTGGGAAAGAGAACAGAGTCTCACATTTAGAAAACACTCTTATGTCTGCATAAAGGGGAAGGAGAGGTGGGGTGATGCATAAAACCAGAGTTTAATATAAGCACAGGGACCGTTTCAAAAACCAACTTTAGAATTGACAAAACTTACACCTTCCTCAGTGAAAGAGACTCAAAACCTCATATTTCCCAAAGAGGAATATATCTGACTAGTAAGAATCTTAAAACCTATGTATTGATATGTCTCCATAAGGGAATCATGTGTGTCTAGAGTGGCATAAACATGGCAGCGAGAATCAGCTCAAACCCACTATAAAAAGGAATTTCAAAAGCAAAACCAAAAAACAGGGAAATTCTTTACAATTCCTTCAGGGTGTCTGAGGAAACCTGGAAAGACCCTATCTACAATGACAGCTGGATGTGGCATAAGGCTGGACACTTGGGGCTGAGAGGATTGGTGAGATTGGGTGAGCAAATGCAGACCCTTTAAAGCAATAATGCATGGCCCCCATTCCATGGGTCCCAACTCTCCAGGTTCAAGGGAATATTACTACAGCTATAACATGTACAGGAAACCTAGAGAATGGACACACTGTGAATACGAAAGGTTTCTAAAACTCAACGAATAGTCCCTCTCATGGTGCTCCAGTTTGACTTTCCAACTGCCTTACTATCAATCTCCCAACGTGGAGAGACAGCCCCTTTAACCTCCTGGTTTGCACAGGTTCCCAATTTGGCAGAGGATGGAAGGGACGAGGGTGAACCCATGAGAGAGTAGCTGTTAGGCATTTGGACGGGCACATGTCAATCTAATTTCCCGGCAGGAAGAAGAATTAACCAAAGTCTCAGCCACCCACCGGGAACCAGTATAGGACATGATCCAAAATTTTGGACTTGCGTTCAGCTCACAAAAAACGAGTTGAGAAATGGAGCTCAGGGGCACAGCAATTCACAAACTGGCAGAGTGATAAAGGACAACTATCGTCCAAAAATCTGTTGAGGGAAGTCAACGAGGCGGACTTGAAAGTGAGGCAAAATAGCAGGAAACAGATTTCAAGAGGTACGTTGGAATCGCCTGTAAAGCACAGGAAGAGGGGCACAACTTGGACAATGGTGCACTTGGCCAAAAAGGGCGTATGCGTTTTCTCCTGAATATATTCAGGAGAAAACGCATACGCCCTTTTTGGCCAAGCAAGCAAGCGGGCAATGCAAATCTGCACTACAAAGAAGTATCACTTCCCACCGGTCAAAAGGGACATCCACAAAATGTGTAAAAACCAGAAAGGCAAGACAGGCCCTGGAGAACAGGGAGCCTTGTTATGCTGATGGGCGGGATGTAAATTGCCAACTGCCTCACTGGAGGAGTGCATTGTGTTCCCTAAAACAAGTAAACAACAGAGCTACAGAGCCAAGGCCACTTCCAGTCTAGGGAATATACCTGGGGAAAACTGAAAATCAATAAGAAAGAGCCACCTCCAAATTTAGGGCTGCACTGGCTACAAGAACCTCAACTTGGGTACACCTTAAATATCCCAGGAAATATAAAAATGGTTCAAAACATTGTGGTACTTATGTACGATGGAATATCCCTCAGCCATGAAATCAATGTCATAAGACCAGTAGCAGCAAAGTGAGTGGATTCAGGTACGATGATTCTAAGTGAAATAAGTCACACAGAAAAAGAAACTTATCATAAGATATCAGTTATGAAGATCCTGTAAACATGGCTACACGTGAACTGAGTTAGGAAAGAGAACAGAGTCTCACATTTAGAAAACACTCTTATGCCTGCTTAAAGGGGAAGGAGAGGTGGGGTGATGCATAAAACCAGAGTTTGATATAAGCACAGGGACCGTTCCAAAAACCAATTTTGGAATAGACAAGACCGACACCTTCCTCAGTGAAAGAGACTCAAAACCCCATATTTCCCGCAGATGAATATATCTGACTAGTAAGAATCTTAAAACCTATGTATTGATATGTCTCCATAAGGGAATCAAGTGTGTCTAGAGTGGCATAAACATGGCAGCGAGAATCAGCTCAAACCCACTATAAAAAGGAATTTCAAAAGCAAAACCAAAAAACAGGGAAATTCTTTACAATTCCTTCAGGGTGTCTGAGGAAACCTGGAAAGACCCTATCTACCATGACAGCTGGATGTGGCATAAGGCTGGACACTTGGGACTGAGAGGATTGGTGAGATTGGGTGAGCAAATGCAGACCCTTTCAAGCAATAATGCATGGCCCCCATTCCATGGGTCCCAACTCTCCAGGTTCAAGGGAATATCACTACAGCTATAACATGTACAGGAAACCTAGAGAATGGACACACTGTGAATACGAAAGGTTTCTAAAACTCAACGAATAGTCCCTCTCCTGGTGCTCCAGTTTGACTTTCCAACTGCCTTACTATCAATCTCCCAACTTGGAGAGACAGGCCCTTTAACCTCCTGGTTTGCACAGGTTCCCAATTTGGCAGAGGATGGAAGGGACGAGGGAGAACCCATGAGAGAGTAGCTGTTAGGCATTTGGACGGGCACATGTCACTCTAATTTCCCGGCAGGAAGAAGAATTAACCAAAGTCTCAGCCACCCACCGGGAACCAGTATAGGACATGATCCAAAATTTTGGACTTGCGTTCAGCTCCCAAAAAACGAGTTGAGAAATGGAGCACAGGGGCACAGCAATTCACATACTGGCAGAGTGATAAAGGACAACTATCGTCCAAAAATCTTTTGAGGGAAGTCAACGAGGCGGACTTGAAAGTGAGGCAAAATAGCAGGAAACAGATTTCAAGAGGTACGTTGGAATCGCCTGTAAAGCACAGGAAGAGGGGCACAACTTGGACAATGGTGCACTTGGCCAAAAAGGGCGTATGCGTTTTCTCCTGAATATATTCAGGAGAAAACGCATACGCCCTTTTTGGCCAAGCAAGCAAGCGGGCAATGCAAATCTGCACTACAAAGAAGTATCACTTCCCACCGGTCAAAAGGGACATCCACAAAATGTGTAAAAACCAGAAAGGCAAGACAGGCCCTGGAGAACTGGGAGCCTTGTTATGCTGATGGGCGGGATGTCAAATGCCAATGGCCTCACTGGAGGAGTGCATTGTGTTCCCTAAAACAAGTAAACAACAGAGCTACAGAGCCAAGGCCACTTCCAGTCTAGGGAATATACCTTGGGAAAACTGAAAATCAATAAGAAAGAGCCACCTCCAAATTTAGGGCTGCACTGACTACAAGAACCTCAACTTGGGTACACCTTAAATATCCCAGGAAATATAAAAATGGTTCAAAACATTGTGGTACTTACGTACGATGGAATATCCCTCAGCCATGAAATCAATGTCATAAGACCAGTAGCAACAAAGTGAGTGGATTCAGGTACGATGATTCTAAGTGAAATAAGTCACACAGAAAAAGAAACTTATCATAAGATATCACTTATGAAGATCCTGTAAACATGGCTACACGTGAACTGAGTTAGGAAAGAGAACAGAGTCTCACATTTAGAAAACACTCTTATGCCTGCATAAAGGGGAAGGAGAGGTGGGGTGATGCATAAAACCAGAGTTTGATATAAGCACAGGGACCGTTTCAAAAACCAACTTTGGAATAGACAAGACCTACACCTTCCTCAGTGAAAGAGACTCAAAACCCCATATTTCCCACAGAGGAATATATCTGACTAGTAAGAATCTTAAAACCTATGTATTGATATGACTCCATAAGGGAATCAAGTGTGTCTAGAGTGGCATAAACATGGCAGCGAGAATCAGCTCAAACCCACTATAAAAAGGAATTTCAAAAGCAAAACCAAAAAACAGGGAAATTCTTTACAATTCCTTCAGGGTGTCTGAGGAAACCTGGAAAGACCCTATCTACAATGACAGCTGGATGTGGCATAAGGCTGGACACTTGGGACTGAGAGGATTGGTGAGATTGGGTGAGCAAATGCAGACCCTTTCAAGCAATAATGCATGGCCCCCATTCCATGGGTCCCAACTCTCCATGTTCAAGGGAATATCACTACAGCTATAACATGTACAGGAAACCTAGAGAATGGACACACTGTGAATACGAAAGGTTTCTAAAACTCAACGAATAGTCCCTCTCCTGGTGCTCCAGTTTGACTTTCCAACTGCCTTACTATCAATCTCCCAACTTGGAGAGACAGGCCCTTTAACCTCCTGGTTTGCACAGGTTCCCAATTTGGCAGAGGATGGAAGGGACGAGGGAGAACCCATGAGAGAGTAGCTGTTAGGCATTTGGACGGGCACATGTCACTCTAATTTCCCAGCAGGAAGAAGAATTAACCAAAGTCTCAGCCACCCACCGGGAACCAGTATAGGACATGATCCAAAATTTTGGACTTGCGTTCAGCTCACAAAAAACGAGTTAAGAAATGGAGCTCAGGGGCACAGCAATTCACAAACTGGCAGAGTGATAAAGGACAACTATCGTCCAAAAATCTGTTGAGGGAAGTCAACTAGGCGGACTTGAAAGCGAGGCAAAATAGCAGGAAACAGATTTCAAGAAGTACGTTGGAATCGCCTGTAAAGCACAGGAAGAGGGGCACAACTTGGACAATGGTGCACTTGGCCAAAAAGGGCGTATGTGTTTTCTCCTGAATATATGCAGGAGAAAACGCATACGCCCTTTTTGGCCAAGCAAGCAAGCGGGCAATGCAAATCTTCACTACAAAGAAGTATCACTTCCCACCGGTCAAAAGGGACATCCACAAAATGTGTAAAAACCAGAAAGGCAAGACAGGCCCTGGAGAACAGGGAGCCTTGTTATGCTGATGGGTGGGATGTAAATTGCCAACTGCCTCACTGGAGGAGTGCATTGTGTTCCCTAAAACAAGTAAACAACAGAGCTACAGAGCCAAGGCCACTTCCAGTCTTGGGAATATACCTGGGGAAAACTGAAAATCAATAAGAAAGAGCCACCTCCAAATTTAGGGCTGCACTGGCTACAAGAACCTCAACTTGGGTACACCTTAAATATCCCAGGAAATATAAAAATGGTTCAAAACATTGTGGTACTTACGTACGATGGAATATCCCTCAGCCATGAAATCAATGTCATA
The DNA here is from genome assembly GCF_025265405.1 of Mesoplodon densirostris. NCBI lineage: Eukaryota > Metazoa > Chordata > Mammalia > Artiodactyla > Ziphiidae > Mesoplodon > Mesoplodon densirostris. The sequence continues at coordinate 259,571 of NW_026778187.1, read as the reverse complement.
AGACCAGTAGCAGCAAAGTGAGTGGATTCATGTACGATGATTCTAAGTGAAATAAGTCACACAGAAAAAGAAACTTATCATAAGATATCACTTATGAAGATCCTGTAAACATGGCTACACGTGAACTGAGTTAGGAAAGAGAACAGAGTCTCACATTTAGAAAACACTCTTATGCCTGCATAAAGGGGAAGGAGAGGTGGGGTGATGCATAAAACCAGAGTTTGATATAAGCACAAGGACCGTTCCAAAAACCAACTTTGGAATAGACGAGACCGACACCTTCCTCAGTGAAAGAGACTCAAAACCCCATATTTCCCGCAGAGGAATATATCTGACTAGTAAGAATCTTAAAACCTATGTATTGATATGACTCCATAAGGGAATCAAGTGTGTCTAGAGTGGCATAAACATGGCAGCGAGAATCAGCTCAAACCCACTATAAAAAGGAATTTCAAAAGCAAAACCAAAAAACAGGGAAATTCTTTACAATTCCTTCAGGGTGTCTGAGGAAACCTGGAAAGACCCTATCTACAATGACAGCTGGATGTGGCATAAGGCTGGACACTTGGGACTGAGAGGATTGGTGAGATTGGGTGAGCAAATGCCGACCCTTTCAAGCAATAATGCATGGCCCCCATTCCATGGGTCCCAACTCTCCAGGTTCAAGGGAATATTACTACAGCTATAACATGTACAGGAAACCTAGAGAATGGACACACTGTGAATACAAAAGGTTTCTAAAACTCAACGAATAGTCCCTCTCCTGGTGCTCCAGTTTGACTTTCCAACTGCCTTACTATCAATCTCCCAACTTGGAGAGACAGGCCCTTTAACCTCCTGGTTTGCACAGGTTCCCAATTTGGCAGAGGATGGAAGGGACGAGGGAGAACCCATGAGAGAGTAGCTGTTAGGCATTTGGACGGGCACATGTCACTCTAATTTCCCGGCAGGAAGAAGAATTAACCAAAGTCTCAGCCACCCACCGGGAACCAGTATAGGACATGATCCAAAATTTTGGACTTGTGTTCAGCTCACAAAAAATGAGTTGAGAAATGGAGCTCAGGGGCACAGCAATTCACAAACTGGCAGAGTGATAAAGGACAACTATCGTCCAAAAATCTGTTGAGGGAAGTCAACGAGGCGGACTTGAAAGCGAGGCAAAATAGCAGGAAACAGATTTCAAGAGGTACCTTGGAATCGCCTGTAAAGCACAGGAAGAGGGGCACAACTTGGACAATGGTGCACTTGGCCAAAAAGGGCGTATGCGTTTTCTCCTGAATATATTCAGGAGAAAACGCATACGCCCTTTTTGGCCAAGCAAGCAAGCGGGCAATGCAAATCTGCACTACAAAGAAGTATCACTTCCCACCAGTCAAAAGGGACATCCACAAAATGTGTAAAAACCAGAAAGGCAAGACAGGCCCTGGAGAACTGGGAGCCTTGTTATGCTGATGGGCGGGATGTCAATTGCCAACTGCCTCACTGGATGAGTGCATTGTGTTCCCTAAAACAAGTAAACAACAGAGCTACAGAGCCAAGGCCACTTCCAGTCTAGGGAATATACCTGGGGAAAACTGAAAATCAATAAGAAAGAGCCACCTCCAAATTTAGGGCTGCACTGACTACAAGAACCTCAACTTGGGTACACCTTAAATATCCCAGGAAATATAAAAATGGTTCAAAACATTGTGGTACTTACGTAGGATGGAATATCCCTCAGCCATGAAATGAATGTCATAAGACCAGTAGCAGCAAAGTGAGTGGATTCAGGTACGATGATTCTAAGTGAAATAAGTCACACAGAAAAAGAAACTTATCATAAGATATCACTTATGAAGATCCTGTAAACATGGCTACACGTGAACTGAGTTAGGAAAGAGAACAGAGTCTCACATTTAGAAAAAACGCTTATGCCTGCATAACGGGGAAGGAGAGGTGGGGTGATGCATAAAACCAGAGTTTGATATAAGCACAGGGACCGTTTCAAAAAACAACTTTGGAATTGACAATACCGACACCTTCCTCAGTGAAAGAGACTCAAAACCCCATATTTCCCACAGAGGAATATATCTGACTAGTAAGAATCTTAAAACCTATGTATTGATATGTCTCCATAAGGGAATCAAGTGTGTCTAGAGTGGCATAAACATGGCAGCGAGAATCAGCTCAAACCCACTATAAAAAGGAATTTCAAAAGCAAAACCAAAAAACAGGGAAATTCTTTACAATTCCTTCAGGGTGTCTGAGGAAACCTGGAAAGACCCTATCTACAATGACAGCTGGATGTGGCATAAGGCTGGACACTTGGGACTGAGAGGATTGGTGAGATTGGGTGAGCAAATGCAGACCCTTTCAAGCAATAATGCATGGCCTCCATTCCATTGGTCCCAACTCTCCAGGTTCAAGGGAATATTACTACAGCTATAACATGTACAGGAAACCTAGAGAATGGAAACACTGTGAATACGAAAGGTTTCTAAAACTCAACGAATAGTCCCTCTCCTGGTGCTCCAGTTTGACTTTCCAACTGCCTTACTATCAATCTCGCAACTTGGAGAGACAGGCCCTTTAACCTCCTGGTTTGCACAGGTTCCCAATTTGGCAGAGGATGGAAGGGACGAGGGAGAACCCATGAGAGAGTAGCTGTTAGGCATTTGGACGGGCACATGTCACTCTAATTTCCCGGCAGGAAGAAGAATTAACCAAAGTCTCAGCCACCCACCGGGAACCAGTATAGGACATGATCCAAAATTTTGGACTTGCGTTCAGCTCCCAAAAAACGAGTTGAGAAATGGAGCTCAGGGGCACAGCAATTCACATACTGGCAGAGTGATAAAGGACAACTATCGTCCAAAAATCTGTTGAGGGACGTCAACGAGGCGGACTTGAAAGTGAGGCAAAATAGCAGGAAACAGATTTCAAGAGGTACGTTGGAATCGCCTGTAAAGCACAGGAAGAGGGGCACAACTTGGACAATGGTGCACTTGGCCAAAAAGGGCGTATGCGTTTTCTCCTGAATATATTCAGGAGAAAACGCATACGCCCTTTTTGGCCAAGCAAGCAAGCGGGCAATGCAAATCTGCACTACAAAGAAGTATCACTTCCCACCGGTCAAAAGGGACATCCACAAAATGTGTAAAAACCAGAAAGGCAAGACAGGACCTGGAGAACAGGGAGCCTTGTTATGCTGATGGGCGGGATGTAAATTGCCAACTGCCTCACTGGAGGAGTTCATTGTGTTCCCTAAAACAAGTAAACAACAGAGCTACAGAGCCAAGGCCACTTCTAGTCTAGGGAATATACCTTGGGAAAACTGAAAATCAATAAGAAAGAGCCACCTCCAAATTTAGGGCTGCACTGGCTACAAGAACCTCAACTTGTGTACACCTTAAATATCCCAGGAAATATAAAAATGGTTCAAAACATTGTGGTACTTACGTACGATGGAATATCCCTCAGCCATGAAATCAATGTCATAAAACTAGTAGCAGGAAAGTGAGTGGATTCAGGTACGATGATTCTAAGTGAAATAAGTCACACAGAAAAAGAAACTTATCATAAGATATCACTTATGACGATCCTGTAAACATGGCTACACGTGAACTGAGTTAGGAAAGAGAACAGAGTCTCACATTTAGAAAACACTCTTATGCCTGCATAAAGGGGATGGAGAGGTGGGGTGATGCATAAAACCAGAGTTTGATATAAGCACAGGGACGGTTCCAAAAACCAACTTTGGAATAGACAAGACCTACACCTTCCTCAGTGAAAGAGACTCAAAACCCCATATTTCCCGCAGAGGAATATATCTGACTAGTAAGAATCTTAAAACCTATGTATTGATATGACTCCATAAGGGAATCAAGTGTGTCTAGAGTGGCATAAACATGGCAGCGAGAATCAGCTCAAACCCACTATAAAAAGGAATTTCAAAAGCAAAACCAAAAAACTGGGAAATTCTTTACAATTCCTTCAGGGTGTCTGAGGAAACCTGGAAAGACCCTATCTACAATGACAGCTGGATGTGGCATAAGGCTGGACACTTGGGACTGAGAGGATTGGTGAGATTGGGTGAGCAAATGCAGACCCTTTCAAGCAATAATGCATGGCCCCCATTCCATGGGTCCCAACTCTCCAGGTTCAAGGGAATATCACTACAGCTATAACATGTACAGGAAACCTAGAGAATGGACACAATGTGAATACAAAAGGTTTCTAAAACTCAACGAATAGTCCCTCTCCTGGTGCTCCAGTTTGACTTTCCAACTGCCTTACTATCAATCTCCCAACTTGGAGAGACAGGCCCTTTAACCTCCTGGTTTGCACAGGTTCCCAATTTGGCAGAGGATGGAAGGGACGAGGGAGAACCCATGAGAGAGTAGCTGTTAGGCATTTGGACGGGCACATGTCACTCTAATTTCCCGGCAGGAAGAAGAATTAACCAAAGTCTCAGCCACCCACCGGGAACCAGTATAGGACATGATCCAAAATTTTGGACTTGCGTTCAGCTCACAAAAAACGAGTTGAGAAATGGAGCTCAGGGGCACAGCAATTCACAAACTGGCAGAGTGATAAAGGACAACTATCGTCCAAAAATCTGTTGAGGGAAGTCAACGAGGCGGACTTGAAAGTGAGGCAAAATAGCAGGAAACAGATTTCAAGAGGTACCTTGGAATCGCCTGTAAAGCACAGGAAGAGGGGCACAACTTGGACAATGGTGCACTTGGCCAAAAAGGGCGTATGCGTTTTCTCCTGAATATATTCAGGAGAAAACGCATACGCCCTTTTTGGCCAAGCAAGCAAGCGGGCAATGCAAATCTGCACTACAAAGAAGTATCACTTCCCACCGGTCAAAAGGGACATCCACAAAATGTGTAAAAACCAGAAAGGCAAGACAGGCCCTGGAGAACTGGGAGCCTTGTTATGCTGATGGGCGGGATGTCAGTTGCCAACTGCCTCACTGGAGGAGTGCATTGTGTTCCCTAAAACAAGTAAACAACAGAGCTACAGAGCCAAGGCCACTTCCAGTCTAGGGAATATACCTGGGGAAAACTGAAAATCAATAAGAAAGAGCCACCTCCAAATTTAGGGCTGCACTGGCTACAAGAACCTCAACTTGGGTACACCTTAAATATCCCAGGAAATATAAAAATGGTTCAAAACATTGTGGTACTTACGTACGATGGAATATCCCTCAGCCATGAAATCAATGTCATAAGACCAGTAGCAGCAAAGTGAGTGGATTCATGTACGATGATTCTAAGTGAAATAAGTCACACAGAAAAAGAAACTTATCATAAGATATCACTTATGAAGATCCTGTAAACATGGCTACACGTGAACTGAGTTAGGAAAGAGAAGAGAGTCTCACATTTAGAAAACACTCTTATGCCTGCATAAAGGGGAAGGAGTGGTGGGGTGATGCATAAAACCAGAGTTTGATATAAGCACAGGGACCGTTCCAAAAACCAACTTTGGAATAGACAAGACTTACACCTTCCTCAGTGAAAGAGACTCAAAACCCCATATTTCCCGCAGAGGAATATATCTGACTAGTAAGAATCTTAAAACCTATGTATTGATATGACTCCATAAGGGAATCAAGTGTGTCTAGAGTGGCATAAACATGGCAGCGAGAATCAGCTCAAACCCACTATAAAAAGGAATTTCAAAAGCAAAACCAAAAAACAGGGAAATTCTTTACAATTCCTTCAGGTTGTCTGAGGAAACCTGGAAAGACCCTATCTACAATGACAGCTGGATGTGGCATAAGGCTGGACACTTGGGACTGAGAGGATTGGTGAGATTGGGTGAGCAAATGCAGACCCTTTCAAGCAATAATGCATGGCCCCCATTCCATGGGTCCCAACTCTCCAGGTTCAAGGGAATATTACTACAGCTATAACATGTACAGGAAACCTAGAGAATGGACACACTGTGAGTACAAAAGGTTTCTAAAACTCAACGAATAGTCCCTCTCCTGGTGCTCCAGTTTGACTTTCCAACTGCCTTAATATCAATCTCCCAACTTGGAGAGACAGGCCCTTTAACCTCCTGGTTTGCACAGGTTCCCAATTTGGCAGAGGATGGAAGGGACGAGGGAGAACCCATGAGAGAGTAGCTGTTAGGCATTTGGACGGGCACATGTCACTCTAATTTCCCCACAGGAAGAAGAATTAACCAAAGTCTCAGCCACCCACCGGGAACCAGTATAGGACATGATCCAAAATTTTGGACTTGCGTTCAGCTCACAAAAAACGAGTTGAGAAATGGAGCTCAGGGGCACAGCAATTCACAAACTGGCAGAGTGATAAAGGACAACTATCGTCCAAAAATCTGTTGAGGGAAGTCAACGAGGCGGACTTGAAAGTGAGGCAAAATAGCAGGAAACAGATTTCAACAGGTACCTTGGAATCGCCTGTAAAGCACAGGAAGAGGGGCACAACTTGGACAATGGTGCACTTGGCCAAAAAGGGCGTATGCGTTTTCTCCTGAATATATTCAGGAGAAAACGCATACGCCCTTTTTGGCCAAGCAAGCAAGCGGGCAATGCAAATCTGCACTACAAAGAAGTATCACTTCCCACCGGTCAAAAGGGACATCCACAAAATGTGTAAAAACCAGAAAGGCAAGACAGGCCCTGGAGAACTGGGAGCCTTGTTATGCTGATGGGCGGGATGTCAATTGCCAACTGCCTCACTGGAGGAGTGCATTGTGTTCCCTAAAACAAGTAAACAACAGAGCTACAGAGCCAAGGCCACTTCCAGTCTAGGGAATATACCTGGGGAATAACTGAAAATCAATAAGAAAGAGCCACCTCCAAATTTAGGGCTGCACTGGCTACAAGAACCTCAACTTGGGTACACCTTAAATATCCCAGGAAATATAAAAATGGTTCAAAACATTGTGGTACTTACGTACGATGGAATATCCCTCAGCCATGAAATCAATGTCATAAGACCAGTAGCAGCAAAGTGAGTGGATTCATGTACGATGATTCTAAGTGAAATAAGTCACACAGGAAAAGAAACTTATCATAAGATATCACTTATGAAGATCCTGTAAACATGGCTACACGTGAACTGAGTTAGGAAAGAGAACAGAGTCTCACATTTAGAAAACACTCTTATGCCTGCATAAAGGGGAAGGAGAGGTGGGGTGATGCAGAAAACCAGAGTTTGATATAAGCACAGGGACCGTTCCAAAAACCAACTTTGGAATAGACAAGACCTACACCTTCCTCAGTGAAAGAGACTCAAAACCCCATATTTCCCGCAGAGGAATATATCTGACTAGTAAGAATCTTAAAACCTATGTATTGATATGACTCCATAAGGGAATCAAGTGTGTCTAGAGTGGCATAAACATGGCAGCGAGAATCAGCTCAAACCCACTATAAAAAGGAATTTCAAAAGCAAAACCAAAAAACAGGGAAATTCTTTACAATTCCTTCAGGGTGTCTGAGGAAACCTGGAAAGACCCTATCTACAATGACAGCTGGATGTGGCATAAGGCTGGACACTTGGGACTGAGAGGATTGGTGAGATTGGGTGAGCAAATGCAGACCCTTTCAAGCAATAATGCATGGCCCCCATTCCATGGGTCCCAACTCTCCAGGTTCAAGGGAATATTACTACAGCTATAACATGTACAGGAAACCTAGAGAATGGACACATTGTGAATACGAAAGGTTTCTAAAACTCAACGAATAGTCCCTCTCCTGGTGCTCCAGTTTGACTTTCCAACTGCCTTACTATCAATCTCCCAACTTGGAGAGACAGGCCCTTTAACCTCCTGGTTTGCACAGGTTCCCAATTTGGCAGAGGATGGAAGGGACGAGGGAGAACCCATGAGAGAGTAGCTGTTAGGCATTTGGACGGGCACATGTCACTCTAATTTCCCGGCAGGAAGAAGAATTAACCAAAGTCTCAGCCACCCACCGGGAACCAGTATAGGACATGATCCAAAATTTTGGACTTGCGTTCAGCTCACAAAAAACGAGTTGAGAAATGGAGCTCAGGGGCACAGCAATTCACAAACTGGCAGAGTGATAAAGGACAACTATCCTCCAAAAATCTGTTGAGGGAAGTCAACGAGGCGGACTTGAAAGTGAGGCAAAATAGCAGGAAACAGATTTCAAGAGGTACGTTGGAATCGCCTGTAAAGCACAGGAAGAGGGGCACAACTTGGACAATGGTGCACTTGGCCAAAAAGGGCGTATGCGTTTTCTCCTGAATATATTCAGGAGAAAACGCATACGCCCTTTTTGGCCAAGCAAGCAAGCGGGCAATGCAAATCTGCACTACAAAGAAGTATCACTTCCCACCGGTCAAAAGGGACATCCACAAAATGTGTAAAAACCAGAAAGGCAAGACAGGCCCTGGAGAACTGGGAGCCTTGTTATGCTGATGGGCGGGATGTCAATTGCCAAGTGCCTCACTGGAGGAGTGCATTGTGTTCCCTAAAACAAGTAAACAACAGAGCTACAGAGCCAAGGCCACTTCCAGTCTAGGGAATATACCTGGGGAAAACTGAAAATCAATAAGAAAGAGCCACCTCCAAATTTAGGGCTGCACTGGCTACAAGAACCTCAACTTGGGTACACCTTAAATATCCCAGGAAATATAAAAATGGTTCAAAACATTGTGGTACTTACGTACGATGGAATATCCCTCAGCCATGAAATCAATGTCATAAGACCAGTAGCAGCAAAGTGAGTGGATTCATGTACGATGATTCTAAGTGAAATAAGTCACACAGAAAAAGAAACTTATCATAAGATATCACTTATGAAGATCCTGTAAACATGGCTACACGTGAACTGAGTTAGGAAAGAGAACAGAGTCTCACATTTAGAAAACACTCTTATGCCTGCATAAAGGGGAAGGAGAGGTGGGGTGATGCATAAAACCAGAGTTTGATATAAGCACAGGGACCGTTCCAAAAACCAACTTTGGAATAGACAAGACCTACACCTTCCTCAGTGAAAGAGACTCAAAACCCCATATTTCCCGCAGAGGAATATATCTGACTAGTAAGAATCTTAAAACCTATGTATTGATATGACTCCATAAGGGAATCAAGTGTGTCTAGAGTGGCATAAACATGGCAGCGAGAATCAGCTCAAACCCACTATAAAAAGGAATTTCAAAAGCAAAACCAAAAAACAGGGAAATTCTTTACAATTCCTTCAGGGTGTCTGAGGAAACCTGGAAAGACCCTATCTACAATGACAGCTGGATGTGGCATAAGGCTGGACACTTGGGACTGAGAGGATTGGTGAGATTGGGTGAGCAAATGCAGACCCTTTCAAGCAATAATGCATGGCCCCCATTCCATGGGTCCCAACTCTCCAGGTTCAAGGGAATATTACTACAGCTATAACATGTACAGGAAACCTAGAGAATGGACACATTGTGAATACGAAAGGTTTCTAAAACTCAACGAATAGTCCCTCTCCTGGTGCTCCAGTTTGACTTTCCAACTGCCTTACTATCAATCTCCCAACTTGGAGAGACAGGCCCTTTAACCTCCTGGTTTGCACAGGTTCCCAATTTGGCAGAGGATGGAAGGGACGAGGGAGAACCCATGAGAGAGTAGCTGTTAGGCATTTGGACGGGCACATGTCACTCTAATTTCCCGGCAGGAAGAAGAATTAACCAAAGTCTCAGCCACCCACCGGGAACCAGTATAGGACATGATCCAAAATTTTGGACTTGCGTTCAGCTCACAAAAAACGAGTTGAGAAATGGAGCTCAGTGGCACAGCAATTCACAAACTGGCAGAGTGATAAAGGACAACTATCCTCCAAAAATCTGTTGAGGGAAGTCAACGAGGCGGACTTGAAAGTGAGGCAAAATAGCAGGAAACAGATTTCAAGAGGTACGTTGGAATCGCCTGTAAAGCACAGGAAGAGGGGCACAACTTGGACAATGGTGCACTTGGCCAAAAAGGGCGTATGCGTTTTCTCCTGAATATATTCAGGAGAAAACGCATACGCCCTTTTTGGCCAAGCAAGCAAGCGGGCAATGCAAATCTGCACTACAAAGAAGTATCACTTCCCACCGGTCAAAAGGGACATCCACAAAATGTGTAAAAACCAGAAAGGCAAGACAGGCCCTGGAGAACTGGGAGCCTTGTTATGCTGATGGGCGGGATGTCAATTGCCAACTGCCTCACTGGAGGACTGCATTGTGTTCCCTAAAACAAGTAAACAACAGAGCTACAGAGCCAAGGCCACTTCCAGTCTAGGGAATATACCTGGGGAAAACTGAAAATCAATAAGAAAGAGCCACCTCCAAATTTAGGGCTGCACTGGCTACAAGAACCTCAACTTGGGTACACCTTAAATATCCCAGGAAATATAAAAATGGTTCAAAACATTGTGGTACTTACGTACGATGGAATATCCCTCAGCCATGAAATCAATGTCATAAGACCAGTAGCAGCAAAGTGAGTGGATTCATGTACGATGATTCTAAGTGAAATAAGTCACACAGAAAAAGAAACTTATCATAAGATATCACTTATGAAGATCCTGTAAACATGGCTACACGTGAACTGAATTAGGAAAGAGAACAGAGTCTCACATTTAGAAAACACTCTTATGCCTGCATAAAGGGGAAGGAGAGGTGGGGTGATGCATAAAACCAGAGTTTGATATAAGCACAGGGACCGTTCCAAAAACCAACTTTGGAATAGACAAGACCTACACCTTCCTCAGTGAAAGAGACTCAAAACCCCATATTTCCCGCAGAGGAATATATCTGACTAGTAAGAATCTTAAAACCTATGTATTGATATGACTCCATAAGGGAATCAAGTGTGTCTAGAGTGGCATAAACATGGCAGCGAGAATCAGCTCAAACCCACTATAAAAAGGAATTTCAAAAGCAAAACCAAAAAACAGGGAAATTCTTTACAATTCCTTCAGGGTGTCTGTGGAAACCTGGAAAGACCCTATCTACAATGACAGATGGATGTGGCATAAGGCTGGACACTTGGGACTGAGAGGATTGGTGAGATTGGGTGAGCAAATGCAGACCCTTTCAAGCAATAATGCATGGCCCCCATTCCATGGGTCCCAACTCTCCAGGTTCAAGGGAATATTACTACAGCTATAACATGTACAGGAAACCTAGAGAATGGACACATTGTGAATACGAAAGGTTTCTAAAACTCAACGAATAGTCCCTCTCCTGGTGCTCCAGTTTGACTTTCCAACTGCCTTACTATCAATCTCCCAACTTGGAGAGACAGGCCCTTTAACCTCCTGGTTTGCACAGGTTCCCAATTTGGCAGAGGATGGAAGGGACGAGGGAGAACCCATGAGAGAGTAGCTGTTAGGCATTTGGACGGGCACATGTCACTCTAATTTCCCGGCAGGAAGAAGAATTAACCAAAGTCTCAGCCACCCACCGGGAACCAGTATAGGACATGATCCAAAATTTTGGACTTGCGTTCAGCTCACAAAAAACGAGTTAAGAAATGGAGCTCAGGGGCACAGCAATTCACAAACTGGCAGAGTGATAAAGGACAACTATCGTCCAAAAATCTGTTGAGGGAAGTCAACGAGGCGGACTTGAAAGCGAGGCAAAATAGCAGGAAACAGATTTCAAGAGGTACCCTGGAATCGCCTGTAAAGCACAGGAAGAGGAGCACAAATTGGACAATGGTGCACTTGGCCAAAAAGGGCGTATGTGTTTTCTCCTGAATATATTCAGGAGAAAACGCATACGCCCTTTTTGGCCAAGCAAGCAAGCGGGCAATGCAAATCTGCACTACAAAGAAGTATCACTTCCCACCGGTCAAAAGGGACATCCACAAAATGTGTAAAAACCAGAAAGGCAAGACGGGCCCTGGAGAACTGGGAGCCTTGTTATGCTGATGGGCGGGATGTCAATTGCCAACTGCCTCACTGGAGGAGTGCATTGTGTTCCCTAAAACAAGTAAACAACAGAGCTACAGAGCCAAGGCCACTTCCAGTCTAGGGAATATACCTGGGGTAAACTGAAAATCAATAAGAAAGGGCCACCTCCAAATTTAGGGCTGCACTGACTACAAGAACCTCAACTTGGGTACACCTTAAATATCCCAGGAAATAAAAAATGGTTCAAAACATTGTGGTACTTACGTACGATGGAATATCCCTCAGCCATGAAATCAATGTCATAAGACCAGTAGCAGCAAAGTGAGTGGATTCAGGTACGATGATTCTAAGTGAAATAAGTCACACAGAAAAAGAAACTTATCATAAGATATCACTTATGAAGATCCTGTAAACATGGCTACACGTGAACTGAGTTAGGAAAGAGAACAGAGTCTCACATTTAGAAAAAACGCTTATTCCTGCATAACGGGGAAGGAGAGGTGGGGTGATGCATAAAACCAGAGTTTGATATAAGCACAGGGACCGTTTCAAAAACCAACTTTGGAATTGACAATACCGACACCTTCCTCAGTGAAAGAGACTCAAAACCCCATATTTCCCACAGAGGAATATATCTGACTAGTAAGAATCTTAAAACCTATGTATTGATATGTCTCCATAAGGGAATCAAGTGTGTCTAGAGTGGCATAAACATGGCAGCGAGAATCAGCTCAAACCCACTATAAAAAGGAATTTCAAAAGCAAAACCAAAAAACAGGGAAATTCTTTACAATTCCTTCAGGGTGTCTGAGGAAACCTGGAAAGACCCTATCTACAATGACAGCTGGATGTGGCATAAGGCTGGACACTTGGGACTGAGAGGATTGGTGAGATTGGGTGAGCAAATGCAGACCCTTTCAAGCAATAATGCATGGCCTCCATTCCATTGGTCCCAACTCTCCAGGTTCAAGGGAATATTACTACAGCTATAACATGTACAGGAAACCTATAGAATGGACACACTGTGAATACGAAATGTTTCTAAAACTCAACGAATAGTCCCTCTCCTGGCGCTCCAGTTTGACTTTCCAACTGCCTTACTATCAATCTCCCAACTTGGAGAGACAGGCCCTTTAACCTCCTGGTTTGCACAGGTTCCCAATTTGGCAGAGGATGGAAGGGACGAGGGAGAACCCATGAGAGAGTAGCTGTTAGGCATTTGGACGGGCACATGTCAATCTAATATCCCGGCAGGAAGAAGAATTAACCAAAGTCTCAGCCACCCACCGGGAACCAATATAGGACATGATCCAAAATTTTGGACTTGCGTTCAGCTCACAAAAAACGAGTTGAGAAATGGAGCTCAGGGGCACAGCAATTCACATACTGGCAGAGTGATAAAGGACAACTATCGTCCAAAAATCTGTTGAGGGACGTCAACGAGGCGGACTTGAAAGTGAGGCAAAATAGCAGGAAACAGATTTCAAGAGGTACGTTGGAATCGCCTGTAAAGCACAGGAAGAGGGGCACAACTTGGACAATGGTGCACTTGGCCAAAAAGGGCGTATGCGTTTTCTCCTGAATATATTCAGGAGAAAACGCATACGCCCTTTTTGGCCAAGCAAGCAAGCGGGCAATGCAAATCTGCACTACAAAGAAGTATCACTTCCCACCGGTCAAAAGGGACATCCACAAAATGTGTAAAAACCAGAAAGGCAAGACAGGCCCTGGAGAACAGGGAGCCTTGTTATGCTGATGGGCGGGATGTAAATTGCCAACTGCCTCACTGGAGGAGTGCATTGTGTTCCCTAAAACAAGTAAACAACAGAGCTACAGAGCCAAGGCCACTTCTAGTCTAGGGAATATACCTTGGGAAAACTGAAAATCAATATGAAAGTGCCACCTCCAAATTTAGGGCTGCACTGGCTACAAGAACCTCAACTTGGGTACACCTTAAATATCCCAGGAAATATAAAAATGGTTCAAAACATTGTGGTACTTACGTACGATGGAATATCCCTCAGCCATGAAATCAATGTCATAAAACCAGTAGCAGCAAAGTGAGTGCATTCAGGTACGATGATTCTAAGTGAAATAAGTCACACAGAAAAAGAAACTTATCATAAGATATCACTTATGAAGATCCTGTAAACATGGCTACACGTGAACTGAGTTAGGAAAGAGAACAGAGTCTCACATTTAGAAAACACTCTTATGCCTGCATAAAGGGGATGGAGAGGTGGGGTGATGCATAAAACCAGAGTTTGATATAAGCACAGGGACCGTTCCAAAAACCAACTTTGGAATAGACAAGACCTACAACTTCCTCAGTGAAAGAGACTCAAAACCCCATATTTCCCGCAGAGGAATATATCTGACTAGTAAGAATCTTAAAACCTATGTATTGATATGACTCCATAAGGGAATCAAGTGTGTCTAGAGTGGCATAAACATGGCAGCGAGAATCAGCTCAAACCCACTATAAAAAGGAATTTCAAAAGCAAAACCAAAAAACAGGGAAATTCTTTACAATTCCTTCAGGGTGTCTGAGGAAACCTGGAAAGACCCTATCTACAATGACAGCTGGATGTGGCATAAGGCTGGACACTTGGGACTGAGAGGATTGGTGAGATTGGGTGAGCGAATGCAGACCCTTTCAAGCAATAATGCATGGCCCCCATTCCATGGGTCCCAACTCTCCATGTTCAAGGGAATATTACTACAGCTATAACATGTACAGGAAACCTAGAGAATGGACACACTGTGAATACGAAAGGTTTCTAAAACTCAACGAATAGTCCCTCTCCTGGTGCTCCAGTTTGACTTTCCAACTGCCTTACAATCAATCTCCCAACTTGGAGAGACAGGCCCTTTAACCTCCTGGTTTGCACAGGTTCCCAATTTGGCAGAGGATGGAAGGGACGAGGGAGAACCCATGAGAGAGTAGCTGTTAGGCATTTGGACGGGCACATGTCACTCTAATTTCCCGGCAGGAAGAAGAATTAACCAAAGTCTCAGCCACCCACCGGGAACCAGTATAGGACATGATCCAAAATTTTGGACTTGCGTTCAGCTCACAAAAAACGAGTTGAGAAATGGAGCTCAGGGGCACAGCAATTCACAAACTGGCAGAGTGATAAAGGACAACTATCGTCCAAAAATCTATTGAGGGAAGTCAACGAGGCGGACTTGAAAGCGAGGCAAAATAGCAGGAAACAGATTTCAAGAGGTACCTTGGAATCGCCTGTAAAGCACAGGAAGAGGGGCACAACTTGGACAATGATGAACTTGGCCAAAAAGGGCGTATGTGTTTTCTCCTGAATATATTCAGGAGAAAACGCATATGCCCTTTTTGGCCAAGCAAGCAAGCTGGCAATGCAAATCTGCACTACAAAGAAGTATCACTTCCCACCGGTCAAAAGGGACATCCACAAAATGTGTAAAAACCAGAAAGGCAAGACAGGCCCTGGAGAACAGGGGGCCTTGTTATGCTGATGGGCGGGATGTCAATTGCCAACTGCCTCACTGGAGGAGTGCATTGTGTTCCCTAAAACAAGTAAACAACAGAGCTACAGAGCCAAGGCCACTTCAAGTCTAGGGAATATACCTTGGGAAAACAGAAAATCAATAAGAAAGAGCCACTCCAAATTTAGGGCTGCACTGACTACAAGAACCTAAACTTGGGTACACCTTAAATATCCCAGGAAATATAAAAATGGTTCAAAACATTGTGGTACTTACGTACGATGGAATATTCCTCAGCCATGAAATCAATGTCATAAGACCAGTAGCAGCAAAGTGAGTGGATTCAGGTACGATGATTCTAAGTGAAATAAGTCACACAGAAAAAGAAACTTATCATAAGATATCACTTATGAAGATCCTGTAAACATGGCTACACGTGAACTGAGTTAGGAAAGAGAACAGAGTCTCACATTTAGAAAACACCCTTATGCCTGCATAAAGGGGATGGAGAGGTGGGGTGATGCATAAAACCAGAGTTTGATATAAGCACGGGGACCGTTCCAAAAACCAACTTTGGAATAGACAAGACCTACACCTTCGTCAGTGAAAGAGGCTCAAAACCCCATATTTCCCGCAGAGGAATATATCTGACTAGTAAGAATCTTAAAACCTATGTATTCATATGACTCCATAAGGGAATCAAGTGTGTCTAGAGTGGCATAAACATGGCAGCGAGAATCAGCTCAAACCCACTATAAAAAGGAATTTCAAAAGCAAAACCAAAAAACCGGGAAATTCTTTACAATTCCTTCAGGGTGTCTGAGGAAACCTGGAAAGACCCTATCTACAATGACAGCTGGATGTGGCATAAGGCTGGACACTTGGGACTGAGAGGATTGGTGAGATTGGGTGAGCAAATGCAGACCCTTTCAAGCAATAATGCATGGCCCCCATTCCATGGGTCCCAACTCTCCAGGTTCAAGGGAATATTACTACAGCTATAACATGTACAGGAAACCTAGAGAATGGACACACTGTGAATACGAAAGGTTTCTAAAACTCAACGAATAGTCCCTCTCCTGGTGCTCCAGTTTGACTTTCCAACTGCCTTACTATCAATCTCCCAACTTGGAGATACAGGCCCTTTAATCTCCTGGTTTGCACAGGTTCCCAATTTGGCAGAGGATGGAAGGGACGAGGGAGAACCCATGAGAGAGTAGCTGTTAGGCATTTGGACGGGCACATGTCACTCTAATTTCCCGGCAGGAAGAAGAATTAACCAAAGTCTCAGCCACCCACCGGGAACCAGTATAGGACATGATCCAAAATTTTGGACTTGCGTTCAGCTCACAAAAAACGAGTTGAGAAATGGAGCTCAGGGGCACAGCAATTCACAAACTGGCAGAGTGATAAAGGACAACTATCGTCCAAAAATCTGTTGAGGGAAGTCAACGAGGCGGACTTGAAAGCGAGGCAAAATAGCAGGAAACAGATTTCAAGAGGTACCTTGGAATCGCCTGTAAAGCACAGGAAGAGGGGCACAACTTGGACAATGGTGCACTTGGCCAAAAAGGGCGTATGCGTTTTCTCCTGAATATATTCAGGAGAAAACGCATACGCCCTTTTTGGCCAAGCAAGCAAGCGGGCAATGCAAATCTGCACTACAAAGAAGTATCACTTCCCACAGGTCAAAAGGGACATCCACAAAATGTGTAAAAACCAGAAAGGCAAGACAGGCCCTGGAGAACAGGGGGCCTTGTTATGCTGATGGGCGGGATGTCAATTGCCAACTGCCTCACTGGAGGAGTGCATTGTGTTCCCTAAAACAAGTAAACAACAGAGCTACAGAGCCAAGGCCACTTCCAGTCTAGGGAATATACCTTGGGAAAACTGAAAATCAATAAGAAAGAGCCACCTCCAAATTTAGGGCTGCAATGACTACAAGAACCTCAACTTGGGTACACCTTAAATATCCCAGGAAATATAAAAATGGTTCAAAACATTGTGGTACTTACGTACGATGGAATACCCCTCAGCCATGAAATCAATGTCATAAGACCAGTAGCAGCAAAGTGAGTGGATTCAGGTACGATGATTCTAAGTGAAATAAGTCACACAGAAAAAGAAACTTATCATAAGATATCACTTATGAAGATCCTGTAAACATGGCTACACGTGACCTGAGTTAGGAAAGAGAACAGAGTCTCACATTTAGAAAACACTCTTATGCCTGCAAAAAGGGGAAGGAGAGGTGGGGTGATGCATAAAACCAGAGTTTGATATAAGCACAGGGACCGTTTCAAAAACCAACTTTGGAATTGACAAGACCGACACCTTCCTCAGTGAAAGAGACTCAAAACCCCATATTTCCCACAGAGGAATATATCTGACTAGTAAGAATCTTAAAACCTATGTATTGATATGTCTCCATAAGGGAATCAAGTGTGTCTAGAGTGGCATAAACATGGCAGCGAGAATCAGCTCAAACCCACTATAAAAAGGAATTTCAAAAGCAAAACCAAAAAACAGGGAAATTCTTTACAATTCCTTCAGGGTGTCTGAGGAAACCTGGAAAGACCCTGTCTACAATGACAGCTGGATGTGGCATAAGGCTGGACACTTGGGACTGAGAGGATTGGTGAGATTGGGTGAGCAAATGCAGACCCTTTCAAGCAATAATGCATGGCCCCCATTCCATGGGTCCCAACTCTCCATGTTCAAGGGAATATTACTACAGCTATAACATGTACAGGAAACCTAGAGAATGGACACACTGTGAATACGAAAGGTTTCTAAAACTCAACGAATAGTCCCTCTCCTGGAGCTCAAGTGTGACTTTCCAACTGCCTTACTATCAATCTCCAAACTTGGAGACACAGCGCCATTTACCTCCTGGTTCGAACAGGTTGCCAATTTGGCAAAGGATGAAAGGGAAGAGGGAGAACCAATGAGAGAGTAGCTGTTAGGCATTTGGACGGGCAGGTGTCACTCTAATATACCGGTAGGAAGAAGAATTAACCAAAGTCTCAGCCACCCACCGGGAACCAGTATAGGTCCTGAACCAAAATTTTGGGCTTGCGATCAGCTCTGTAAAAACGAGTTGAAAAATGGAGCTCAGGGGCACAGCAATTCACAAACTGGCAGAGTAATAAAGCACAACTATCGTCAAAAAATCTGTTGAGGGAAGGCAACGAGGCGGACTTCAATGCGAGGCAGAATAGCAGGAAACAGATTTAAAGAGGTACGTTGGAATCGCCTGTAAAGCACAGGAAGATGGGCACAAGTTCGACAATGATGCACTTGGCGAAAAAGGGCGTATGCGTTTTTTCCTTATATATTCAGGAGAAAACGCATACGCCCTTTTTGGCCAAGCAAGCAAGCGGGCAATGCAAATCTGCACTACAAAGAAGTATCACTTCCCACCGGTCAAAAGGGACATCCACAAAATGTGTAAAAACCAGAAAGGCAAGACAGGCCCTGGAGAACAGGGAGCCTTGTTATGCTGATGGGCGGGATATAAATTGCCAACTGCCTCACTGGAGGAGTGCATTGTGTTCCCTAAAACAAGGAAACAACAGAGCTACAGAGCCAAGGCCACTTCCAGTTTAGGGAATATAACTTGGGAAGACTGAAAATCAATAAGAAAGAGCAACCTCCGAATTTAGGGTTGCACTGACTACAAGAACCTCAACTTGGGTACACCTTAAATATCCCAGGAAATATAAAAATGGTTCAAAACATTGTGGTACTTACGTACGATGGAATATCCCTCAGCCATGAAATCAATGTCATAAGGTCAGAAGCAGCAAAGTGAGTTGATTCAGGTACGATGATTCTAAGTGAAATAACTCACACAGAAAAAGAAACTTATCATAAGATATCACTTATGAAGATCCTGTAAACATGGCTACACATGAACTGAGTTAGGAAAGAGAACACAGTCTCACATTTAGAAAACACTCTTATGCCTGCATGAAGGGGAAGGAGAGGTGGGGTGATGCATAAAACCAGAGTTTGATATAAGCACAGGAACCGTTCCAAAAACCAACTTTGGAATAGACAAGACCTACACCTTCCTCATGGAAAGAGACTCAAATACCCATATTTCCCACAGAGGAATATATCTGACTAGTAAGAATCTTAAAACCTCTGTATTGATATGTCTCCATAAGCGAATCAAGTGTCTAGAGTGGCATAAACATGGCAGCGAGAATCAGCTCAAACCCACTATAAAAAGGAATTTCAAAAGCAAAACCAAAAAACAGGGAAATTCTTTACAATTCCTTCAAGGTGTCTGAGGAAACCTGGAAAGACCCTATCTACAATGACAGCTGGATGTGGCATAAGGCTGGACACTTGGGACTGAGAGGATTGGTGAGATTGGGTAACCAAATGCAGACCCTTTCAAGCAATAATGCATGGACCACATTCCATGAGTCCCACCTCTCCAGGTTGAAGGGAATATTACTACAGCAATAACATGTACAGGAAACCTAGAGAATGGACACACTGTGAATACGAAAGGTTTCTAAAACTCAACGAATAGTCCCTCTCCTGGTGTTCCAGTTTGACTTTCCAACTGCCTTACTATCAATCTCCCAACTTGGAGAGACAGGCCCTTTAACCTCCTGGTTTGCACAGGTTCCCAATTTGGCAGAGGATGGAAGGGACGAGGTAGAACCCATAAGAGAGTAGCTGTTCGGCATTTGGACGGGCACATGTCACTCTAATTTCCCGGCAGGAAGAAGAATTTACCAAAGTCTCAGCCACCCACCGGGAACCAGTATAGGACATGATCCAAAATTTTGGACTTGAGTTCAGCTCAGAAAAACGAGTTGAGAAATGGAGCTCAGGGGCACAGCAATTCACAAACTGGCAGAGTGATAAAGGACAACTATCGTCCAAAAATCTGTTGAGGGAAGTCAACAAGGCGGACTTGAAAGTGAGGCAAAATAGCAGGAAACAGATTTCAAGAGGTACCTTGGAATCGCCTGTAAAGCACAGGAAGAGGGGCACAACTTGGATAATGGTGCACTTGGCCAAAAAGGGCGTATGCGTTTTCCCCTGAATATATTCAGGAGAAAACACATACGCCCTTTTTGGCCAAGCAAGCAAGCGGGCAATGCAAATCTGCACTACAAAGAAGTATCACTTCCCACCGGTCAAAAGGGACATCCACATAATTTGTAAAAACCAGAAAGTCAAGACAGGCCCTGGAGAACAGGGAGCCTTGTTATGCTGATGGGTGGGATGTAAATTGACAACTGCCTCACTAGAGGAGTGCATTGTGTTCCCTAAAACAAGTAAACAACAGAGCTACAGAGCCAATGCCACTTCCAGTCTAGGGAATATACCTTGGGAAAACTGAAAATCAATAAGAAAGAGCCACCTCCAAATTTAGGGCTGCACTGACTACAAGAACCTCAACTTGGGTACACCTTAAATATCCCAGGAAATATAAAAATGTTTCAAAACATTTTTGTACTTACGTACGATGGAATATCCCTCAGCCATGAAATCAATGTCATAAGACCAGTAGCAGCAAAGTGAGTGGATTCAGGTACGATGATTCTAAGTGAAATAAGTCACACAGAAAAAGAAACTTATCATAAGATATCACTTATGAAGATCCTGTAAACATGGCTACACATGAACTGAGTTAGGAAAGAGAACAGAGTCTCACATTTAGAAAACACTCTTATGCCTGCATAAAGGGGAAGGAGAGGTGGGGTGATGCATAAAACCAGAGTTTGATATAAGCACAGGGACCGTTCCAAAAACCAACTTTGGAATAGACAAGACCTACACCTTCCTCAGTGAAAGAGACTCAAAACCCCATATTTTCCGCAGAGGAATATATCTGACTAGTAAGAATCTTAAAACCTATGTATTGATATGACTCCATAAGGGAATCAAGTGTGTCTAGAGTGGCATAAACATGGCAGTGAGAATCAGCTCAAACCCACTATAAAAAGGAATTTCAAAAGCAAAACCAAAAAACAGGGAAATTCTTTACAATTCCTTCAGGGTGTCTGAGGAAACCTGGAAAGACCCTATCTACAATGACAGCTGGATGTGGCATAAGGCTGGACACTTGGGACTGAGAGGATTGGTGAGATTGGGTGAGCAAATGCAGACCCTTTCAAGCAGTAATGCATAGCCCCCATTCCATGGGTCCCAACTCTCCAGGTTCAAGGGAATATTACTACAGCTATAACATGTACAGGAAACCTAGAGAATGGACACACTGTGAATACGAAAGGTTTCTAAAACTCAACGAATAGTCCCTCTCCTGGTGCTCCAGTTTGACTTTCCAACTGCCTTACTATCAATCTCCCAACTTGGAGAGACAGGCCCTTTAACCTCCTGGTTTTCACAGGTTCCCAATTTGGCAGAGGATGGAAGGGACGAGGGAGAACCCATGAGAGAGTAGCTGTTAGGCATTTGGACGGGCACATGTCACTCTAATTTCCCGGCAGGAAGAAGAATTAACCAAAGTCTCAGCCACCCACCGGGAACCAGTATAGGACATGATTCAAAATTTTGGACTTGTGTTCAGCTCACAA
The DNA here is from genome assembly GCF_025265405.1 of Mesoplodon densirostris. NCBI lineage: Eukaryota > Metazoa > Chordata > Mammalia > Artiodactyla > Ziphiidae > Mesoplodon > Mesoplodon densirostris. The sequence continues at coordinate 237,671 of NW_026778187.1, read as the reverse complement.
AAAAAGAGTTGAGAAATGGAGCTCAGGAGCACAGCAATTCACAAACTGGCAGAGTGATAAAGGACAACTACCGTCCAAAAATCTGTTGAGGGAATGCAGCGAGCCAGACTTGAAAGTGAGGCAGAAGAGAAGGAAACAGATTTCAAGAGGTATGTTGGAATCTTCTTTAAAGCACAGGAAGAGGGGCACAACTTGGACAATGGTGCACTTGGCCAAAAAGGGCGTATGCGTTTTCTCCTGAATATATTCAGGAGAAAACGCATACGCCCTTTTTGGCCAAGCAAGCAAGCGGGCAATGCAAATCTGCACTACAAAGAAGTATCACACCAAACGGTCAAAAGGGACATCCACGAAATGTGTAAAAACCTGAAAGGCAAGACATGCCCTGGAGAACACGGAGCCATGTTATGCTGATGGGCGGGATGTAAATTGCCAACTGCCTCTCTGGAGGAGTGCATTGTGTTACCTAAAACAAGTAAACAACAGAGCTACAGAGCCAAGGGCGCTTCCTGTCTAGGGAATATACCTTGGGAAAACTGAAAATCAATAAGACAGAGCCACCCCAAAATTTAGGGCTGCACGGCTTAAAAGAACCTCAACTTGGGTACACCTTAAATATCCCAGGAAATATAAAATTGGTTCAAAACATTGTGGTACTTACGTACGATGGAATATCCCTCAGCCATGAAATCAATGTCATAAGACCAGTTCCACAAAATGAGTCGATTCATGTATGATGATTCTAAGTGAAATAAGTCACACAGAAAAAGAAACCTATCATAAGATATCACTTATGAAGCTCCTTTAAACATGGCTACACATGAACTGAGTTAGGAAAGAGAACAGAGTCTCACATTTAGAAAACACTCTTATGCCTTCTTAAAGGGGAAGGAGAGGTGGGGTGATGCATAAAACCAGAGTTTGATATAAGCTCAGGCCATGTTCCAAAAACCAACTATTGAATAGACAAGACCTACACCTTCCTCAGTGAAAGGGAATCAAAACCCCATATTTCCTGCAGAGGAATATATTTCACTTGTAAGAATATTAAAACCAATGTATTGATATATCTGCATAAGGGAATCAAGTGTGTCTAGAGTGGCATAAACATGGCAGCGAGAATCAGCTCAAACCCACTATAAAAAGTAATTTCAAAAACAAAGAAAAAAACAGGGAAATTCTTTATAATTCCCTCAGGGTCTCTGATGAAACCTGAAATGACTCTATCTCCAATGACAGCTGGATGTGGCATAAGGCTGGACACTTGGGACTGAGAGGACTGGTGAGATTGGGTGAGCAAAAGCAGACCCTTTAAAGCAATAATGCATGGACCCATTCCATGGGTCCCAACTCTTCCGATTGAAGTGAATATTACGACAGCTATAACATGTACGGGAAACCTAGAGAATGGACACACTGGGAATACGAAAGGTTACTAAAACTCAATGAATTGTCCCTCTCCTGGTGCTCTGGTTTGACTTTCCAACTGATTTACTATCAATCTCCCAACATGGAGAGACAGCCCCTTTTACCTCCTGGTTTACACAGGTTGCCAATTTTGCTGAGGAGGAATGGGAAGAGGGAGATCCAATGAGAGAGTAGCTGTTAGGCATTTGGACGGGCACATGTCACTCTAATTTCCCGGCAGGAAGAAGAATTAACCAAAATCTCTCCCACCCACCGGGAACCAGTATAAGTCCTGAACCAAAATTTTGGACTTGCGTTTAGCTCACAAAAAACGAGTTGAAAAATGGAGCTCAGGGGCACAGCAATTCACAAACTGGCAGAGTGATAAAGGACAACTATCGTCCAAAAGTCTGTTGAGGGAAGTCAAGGAGGCGGACTTGAAAGTGAGGCAAAATAGCAGGAAACAGATTTGAAGAGGTACGTTGGAATCGCCTGTAAAGCACAGGAAGAGGGGCACAACTTGGAAAATGGTGCACTTGGCCAAAAAGGGCGTATGCGTTTTCTCCTGAATATATTCAGGAGAAAACGCATACGCCCTTTTTGGCCAAGCAAGCAAGCGGGCAATTCAAATCTGCACTACAAAGAAGTATCATTTCCCACCGGTCAAAAGGGACATCCACAAAATGTGTAAAAACCAGAAAGGCAAGACAGGCCCTGGAGAACTGGGAGCCTTGTTATGCTGATGGGTGGGATGTAAATTGCAAACTGCCTCACTGGAGGAGTGCATTGTGTTCCCTAAAACAAGTAAACAACAGAGCTACAGAGCCAAGGCCACTTCCAGTCTAGGGAATATACCTTGGGAAAACAGAAAATCAATAAGAAAGAGCCACCTCCAAATTTAGGGCTGCACTGACTACAAGAACCTCAACTTGGGTACACCTTAAATATCCCAGGAAATATAAAAATAGTTCAAAACATTGTGGTACTTACGTACGATGGAATATCCCTCAGCCATGAAATCAATGTCATAAGACCAGTTGCACCAAAATGAGTGGATTCAGGTATGATGATTCTAAGTGAAATATGTCACACAGAAAATGAAACTTATCATAAGATATCACTTATGAAGATCCTGTAAACATGGCTACACATGAACTGAGTTAGGAATGAGAACAGAGTCTCACATTTAGAAAACACTCTTATGCCTTCTTAAGGGGGAAGGAGAGGTGTGGTGATGCATAAAACCAGAGTTTGATATAAGCACAGGTACCATTCCAAAAACCAACTATGGAATAGACAAGACCTACACCTTCCTCAGTGAAAGGGACTCAAAACCCCATATTTCCCACAGATGAATATTTCTCACGAGTAAGAATCATAAAACTTATTTATTGATATGTATCCATAAGGGAATCTACTGAGTCTAGAATGGCATAAACATGGCAGCGAGAATCAGCTCAATCACACAATAAAAAGGAATTACAAAAACAAAACAAAAAAAACGGGAAATTCTTTAAAATTCCTTCGGGGTCTCTGATGAAACCTGGAATGACCCTATCTACAATGACAGCTGGATGTGGCATAAGGCTGGACACTTGGGACTGAGAAAATTGGTGAGATTGGGTGAGCAAAGGCAGTCCCTTTCAAGCAATAATGCATGCCACCTCTTCCATGGGTCCCAACTCTTCATGTTGAAGGGAATATTACTACAGCTATAACATGTACGTGAAACCTAGAGAATAGACACACTGTGATTATGAAAGGTTTCTAAAACTCAACGAATAGTCCCTCTACTGCTGCTCTGGTTTGACTTTCCAACTGCTTTACTATCAATCAACCAACTAGGAGAGACAGCCCCTTTAACCTCCTGGTTCGCACAGGTTGTCAATTTGGCAGAGGATGAAAGGGAAGAGGAAGAAACAATGAGAGAGTAGCTGTTAGGCATTTGGACAGGCACATTTCATACTAATTTCCCGGCAGGAAGAAGAATTAACCAAAGTCTCAGCCACCCACCGGGAACCAGTATAGATCCTGAACCAAAATTTTGGAATTGCGTTCAGCTCACAAAAATCGAGTTGTAAAATGGAGCTCAGGGGCACAGCAATTCACAAACTGGCAGAGTAATGCAGGACATCTATCGTCCATAAATCTGTTGAGGGAAGGAAACGAGGCGGACTTGAAAGCGATGCCGAATAGCAGGAAACAGATTTCAAGAGGTACGTTGGAATCGCCTTTAAAGCACAGGAAGAGAGGCACAACTTTGACACTGATGCAATTGGAGAAAAAGGGCGTATGCGTTTTCTCCTGAATATATTCAGGAGAAAACGCATACGCCCTTTTTGGCCAAGCAAGCAAGCGGGCAATGCAAATTTGCACTACAAAGAAGTGTCACTTCCCACCGGTCAAAAGGGACATCCACAAAATGTGTAAAAACCAGAAAGGCATGACAGGGCCTGGAGAACACGGAGCCTTTTTATGCTGATGGTCCGGATGTAAATTGCCAACTGCCTCTCTGGAGGAGTGCACTGTGTTCCCTAAAACAAGTAAACAACAGAGCTACAGAGCCAAGGGCACTTTCAGTCTAGGGAATATATCTTGGGAAAACTGAAAATCAATAAGACAGAGTCACCCCAAAATTTAGGGCTGCACTGCTTACAAGAACCTCAACTTGGGTACACCTTAAATATCCCAGGAAATATAAAAATGGTTCAAAACATTGTGGTACTTACGTACGATGGAATATCCCTCAGCCATGAAATCAATGTCATAAGACCAGTAGCAGCAAAGTGAGTGGATTCAGGTACGATGATTCTAAGTGAAATAAGTCACACAGAAAAAGAAACTTATCATAAGATATCACTTATGAAGATCCTGTAAACATGGCTACACGTGAACTGAGTTAGGAAAGAGAACAGAGTCTCACATTTAGAAAACACTCTTATGCCTGCATAAAGGGGAAGGAGAGGTGGGGTGATGCATAAAACCAGAGTTTGATATAAGCACAGGGACCGTTTCAAAAACCAACTTTGGAATTGACAAGACCGACACCTTCCTTAGTGAAAGAGACTCAAAACCCCATATTTCCCACAGAGGAATATATCTGACTAGTAAGAATCTTAAAACCTATGTATTGATATGTCTCCATAAGGGAATCAAGTGTGTCTAGAGTGGCATAAACATGGCAGCGAGAATCAGCTCAAACCCACTATAAAAAGGAATTTCAAAAGCAAAACCAAAAAAAAGGGAAATTCTTTACAATTCCTTCAGGGTGTCTGAGGAAACCTGGAAAGACCCTATCTACAATGACAGCTGGATGTGGCATAAGGCTGGACACTTGGGACTGAGAGGATTGGTGAGATTGGGTGAGCAAATGCAGACCCTTTAAAGCAATAATGCATGGCCCCCATTCCATGGGTCCCAACTCTCCAGGTTCAAGGGAATATTACTACAGCTATAACATGTACAGGAAACCTAGAGAATGGACACACTGTGAATACAAAAGGTTTCTAAAACTCAACGAATAGTCCCTCTCCTGGTGCTCCAGTTTGACTTTCCAACTGCCTTACTATCAATCTCCCAACTTGGAGAGACAGGCCCTTTAACCTCCTGGTTTGCACAGGTTCCCAATTTGGCAGAGGATGGAAGGGACGAGGGAGAACCCATGAGAGAGTAGCTGTTAGGCATTTGGACGGGCACATGTCACTCTAATTTCCCGGCAGGAAGAAGAGTTAACCAAAGTCTCAGCCACCCACCGGGAACCAGTAGAGGACATGATCCAAAATTTTGGACTTGCGTTCAGCTCACAAAAAACGAGTTGAGAAATGGAGCTCAGGGGCACAGCAATTCACAAACTGGCAGAGTGATAAAGGACAACTATCGTCCAAAAGTCTGTTGAGGGAAGTCAACGAGGCGGACTTGAAAGTGAGGCAAAATAGCAGGAAACAGATTTCAAGAGGTACGTTGGAATCGCCTGTAAAGCACAGGAAGAGGGGCACAACTTGGACAATGGTGCACTTGGCCAAAAAGGGCGTATGCGTTTTCTCCTGAATATATTAAGGAGAAAACGCATACGCCCTTTTTGGCCAAGCAAGCAAGCGGGCAATGCAAATCTGCACTACAAAGAAGTATCATTTCCCACCGGTCAAAAGGGACATCCACAAAATGTGTAAAAACCAGAAAGGCAAGACAGGCCCTGGAGAACTGGGAGCCTTGTTATGCTGATGGGTGGGATGTAAATTGCCAACTGCCTCACTGGAGGAGTGCACTGTGTTCCCTAAAACAAGTAAACAACAGAGCTACAGAGCCAAGGCCACTTCCAGTCTAGGGAATATACCTTGGGAAAACTGAAAATCAATAAGAAAGAGCCACCTCCAAATTTAGGGCTGCACTGACTACAAGAACCTCAACTTGGGTACACCTTAAATATCCCAGGAAATATAAAAATAGTTCAAAACATTGTGGTACTTACGTACGATGGAATATCCCTCAGCCATGAAATCAATGTCATAAGACCAGTTGCACCAAAATGAGTGGATTCAGGTATGATGATTCTAAGTGAAATATGTCACACAGAAAATGAAACTTATCATAAGATATCACTTATGAAGATCCTGTAAACATGGCTACACATGAACTGAGTTAGGAAAGAGAACAGAGTCTCACATTTAGAAAACACTCTTATGCCTTCTTAAGGGGGAAGGAGAGGTGTGGTGATGCATAAAACCAGAGTTTGATATAAGCACAGGTACCATTCCAAAAACCAACTATGGAATAGACAAGACCTACACCTTCCTCAGTGAAAGGGACTCAAAACCCCATATTTCCCACAGATGAATATTTCTCACGAGTAAGAATCATAAAACTTATTTATTGATATGTATCCATAAGGGAATCTACTGAGTCTAGAATGGCATAAACATGGCAGCGAGAATCAGCTCAAACACACAATAAAAAGGAATTACAAAAACAAAACAAAAAAAACGGGAAATTCTTTAAAATTCCTTCGGGGTCTCTGATGAAACCTGGAATGACCCTATCTACAATGACAGCTGGATGTGGCATAAGGCTGGACACTTGGGACTGAGAAAATTGGTGAGATTGGGTGAGCAAAGGCAGTCCCTTTCAAGCAATAATGCATGCCACCTCTTCCATGGGTCCCAACTCTTCATGTTGAAGGGAATATTACTACAGCTATAACATGTACGTGAAACCTAGAGAATAGACACACTGTGATTATGAAAGGTTTCTAAAACTCAACGAATAGTCCCTCTACTGCTGCTCTGGTTTGACTTTCCAACTGCTTTACTATCAATCAACCAACTAGGAGAGACAGCCCCTTTAACCTCCTGGTTCGCACAGGTTGTCAATTTGGCAGAGGATGAAAGGGAAGAGGAAGAAACAATGAGAGAGTAGCTGTTAGGCATTTGGACAGGCACATTTCATACTAATTTCCCGGCAGGAAGAAGAATTAACCAAAGTCTCAGCCACCCACCGGGAACCAGTATAGATCCTGAACCAAAATTTTGGAATTGCGTTCAGCTCACAAAAATCGAGTTGTAAAATGGAGCTCAGGGGCACAGCAATTCACAAACTGGCAGAGTAATGCAGGACATCTATCGTCCATAAATCTGTTGAGGGAAGGAAACGAGGCGGACTTGAAAGCGATGCCGAATAGCAGGAAACAGATTTCAAGAGGTACGTTGGAATCGCCTTTAAAGCACAGGAAGAGAGGCACAACTTTGACACTGATGCAATTGGAGAAAAAGGGCGTATGCGTTTTCTCCTGAATATATTCAGGAGAAAACGCATACGCCCTTTTTGGCCAAGCAAGCAAGCGGGCAATGCAAATTTGCACTACAAAGAAGTGTCACTTACCACCGGTCAAAAGGGACATCCACAAAATGTGTAAAAACCAGAAAGGCAAGACAGGCCCTGGAGAACAGGGGGCCTTGTTATGCTGATGGGCGGGATGTCAATTGCCAACTGCCTCACTGGAGGAGTGCATTGTGTTCCCTAAAACAAGTAAACAACAGAGCTACAGAGCCAAGGCCACTTCCAGTCTAGGGAATATACCTTGGGAAAACTGAAAATCAATAAGAAAGAGCCACCTCCAAATTTAGGCCTGCACTGACTACAAGAACCTCAACTTGGGTACACCTTAAATATCCCAGGAAATATAAAAATGGTTCAAAACATTGTGGTACTTACGTACGATGGAATATCCCTCAGCCATGAAATCAATGTCATAAGACCAGTAGCAGCAAAGTGAGTGGATTCAGGTACGATGATTCTAAGTGAAATAAGTCACACAGAAAAAGAAACTTATCATAAGATATCACTTATGAAGATCCTGTAAACATGGCTACACGTGACCTGAGTTAGGAAAGAGAACAGAGTCTCACATTTAGAAAACACTCTTATGCCTGCAGAAAGGGGAAGGAGAGGTGGGGTGATGCATAAAACCAGAGTTTGATATAAGCACAGGGACCGTTTCAAAAACCAACTTTGGAATTGACAAGACCGACACCTTTCTCAGTGAAAGAGACTCAAAACCCCATATTTCCCGCAGAGGAATATATCTGACTAGTAAGAATCTTAAAACCTATGTATTGATATGTCTCCATAAGGGAATCAAGTGTGTCTAGAGTGGCATAAACATGGCAGCGAGAATCAGCTCAAACCCACTATAAAAAGGAATTTCAAAAGCAAAACCAAAAAACAGGGAAATTCTTTACAATTCCTTCAGGGTGTCTGAGGAAACCTGGAAAGACCCTATCTACAATGACAGCTGGATGTGGCATAAGGCTGGACACTTGGGACTGAGAGGATTGGTGAGATTGGGTGAGCAAATGCAGACCCTTTCAAGCAATAATGCATGGCCCCCATTCCATGGGTCCCAACTCTCCAGGTTCAAGGGAATATTACTACAGCTATAACATGTACAGGAAACCTAGAGAATGGACACACTGTGAATACGAAAGGTTTCTAAAACTCAACGAATAGTCCCTCTCCTGGTGCTCCAGTTTGACTTTCCAACTGCCTTACTATCAATCTCCCAACTTGGAGAGACAGGCCCTTTAACCTCCTGGTTTGCACAGGTTCCCAATTTGGCAGAGGATGGAAGGGACGAGGGAGAACCCATGAGAGAGTAGCTGTTAGGCATTTGGACGGGCACATGTCACTCTAATTTCCCGGCAGGAAGAAGACTTAACCAAAGTCTCAGCCACCCACCGGGAACCAGTAGAGGACATGATCCAAAATTTTGGACTTGCGTTCAGCTCACAAAAAACGAGTTGAGAAATGGAGCTCAGGGGCACAGCAATTCACAAACTGGCAGAGTGATAAAGGACAACTATCGTCCAAAAGTCTGTTGAGGGAAGTCAACGAGGCGGACTTGAAAGTGGGGCAAAATAGCAGGAAACAGATTTGAAGAGGTACGTTGGAATCGCCTGTAAAGCACAGGAAGAGGGGCAAAACTTGGACAATGGTGCACTTGGCCAAAAAGGGCGTATGCGTTTTCTCCTGAATATATTCAGGAGAAAACGCATACGCCCTTTTTGGCCAAGCAAGCAAGTGGGCAATGCAAATCTGCACTACAAAGAAGTATCATTTCCCACCGGTCAAATGGGACATCCACAAAATGTGTAAAAACCAGAAAGGCAAGACAGGCCCTGGAGAACTGGGAGCCTTGTTATGCTGATGGGTGGGATGTAAATTGCCAACTGCCTCACTGGAGGAGTGCATTGTGTTCCCTAAAACAAGTAAACAACAGAGCTACAGAGCCAAGGCCACTTCCAGTCTAGGGAATATACCTTGGGAAAACTGAAAATCAATAAGAAAGAGCCACCTCCAAATTTAGGGCTGCACTGACTACAAGAACCTCAACTTGGGTACACCTTAAATATCCCAGGAAATATAAAAATAGTTCAAAACATTGTGGTACTTACGTACGATGGAATATCCCTCAGCCATGAAATCAATGTCATAAGACCAGTTGCACCAAAATGAGTGGATTCAGGTATGATGATTCTAAGTGAAATAAGTCACACAGAAAATGAAACTTATCATAAGATATCACTTATGAAGATCCTGTAAACATGGCTACACATGAACTGAGTTAGGAAAGAGAACAGAGTCTCACATTTAGAAAACACTCTTATGCCTTCTTAAGGGGGAAGGAGAGGTGTGGTGATGCATAAAACCAGAGTTTGATATAAGCACAGGTACCATTCCAAAAACCAACTATGGAATAGACAAGACCTACACCTTCCTCAGTGAAAGGGACTCAAAACCCCATATTTCCCACAGATGAATATTTCTCACGAGTAAGTATCATAAAACTTATTTATTGATATGTATCCATAAGGGAATCTACTGAGTCTAGAATGGCATAAACATGGCAGCGAGAATCAGCTCAAACACACAATAAAAAGGAATTACAAAAACAAAACAAAAAAAACGGGAAATTCTTTAAAATTCCTTCGGGGTCTCTGATGAAACCTGGAATGACCCTATCTACAATGACAGCTGGATGTGGCATAAGGCTGGACACTTGGGACTGAGAAAATTGGTGAGATTGGGTGAGCAAAGGCAGTCCCTTTCAAGCAATAATGCATGCCACCTCTTCCATGGGTCCCAACTCTTCATGTTGAAGGGAATATTACTACAGCTATAACATGTACGTGAAACCTAGAGAATAGACACACTGTGATTATGAAAGGTTTCTAAAACTCAACGAATAGTCCCTCTACTGCTGCTCTGGTTTGACTTTCCAACTGCTTTACTATCAATCAACCAACTAGGAGAGACAGCCCCTTTAACCTCCTGGTTCGCACAGGTTGTCAATTTGGCAGAGGATGAAAGGGAAGAGGAAGAAACAATGAGAGAGTAGCTGTTAGGCATTTGGACAGGCACATTTCATACTAATTTCCCGGCAGGAAGAAGAATTAACCAAAGTCTCAGCCAACCACCGGGAACCAGTATAGATCCTGAACCAAAATTTTGGAATTGCGTTCAGCTCACAAAAATCGAGTTGTAAAATGGAGCTCAGGGGCACAGCAATTCACAAACTGGCAGAGTAATGCAGGACATCTATCGTCCATAAATCTGATGAGGGAAGGAAACGAGGCGGACTTGAAAGCGATGCCGAATAGCAGGAAACAGATTTCAAGAGGTACGTTGGAATCGCCTTTAAAGCACAGGAAGAGAGGCACAACTTTGACACTGATGCAATTGGAGAAAAAGGGCGTATGCGTTTTCTCCTGAATATATTCAGGAGAAAACGCATACGCCCTTTTTGGCCAAGCAAGCAAGCGGGCAATGCAAATTTGCACTACAAAGAAGTGTCACTTACCACCGGTCAAAAGGGACATCCACAAAATGTGTAAAAACCAGAAAGGCAAGACAGGCCCTGGAGAACAGGGGGCCTTGTTATGCTGATGGGCGGGATGTCAATTGCCAACTGCCTCACTGGAGGAGTGCATTGTGTTCCCTAAAACAAGTAAACAACAGAGCTACAGAGCCAAGGCCACTTCCAGTCTAGGGAATATACCTTGGGAAAACTGAAAATCAATAAGAAAGAGCCACCTCCAAATTTAGGGCTGCACTGACTACAAGAACCTCAACTTGGGTACACCTTAAATATCCCAGGAAATATAAAAATGGTTCAAAACATTGTGGTACTTACGTACGATGGAATATCCCTCAGCCATGAAATCAATGTCATAAGACCAGTAGCAGCAAAGTGAGTGGATTCAGGTACGATGATTCTAAGTGAAATAAGTCACACAGAAAAAGAAACTTATCATAAGATATCACTTATGAAGATCCTGTAAACATGGCTACACGTGAACTGAGTTAGGAAAGAGAACAGAGTCTCATATTTAGAAAACACTCTTATGCCTGCATAAAGGGGAAGGAGAGGTGGGGTGATGCATAAAACCAGAGTTTGATATAAGCACAGGGACCGTTTCAAAAACCAACTTTGGAATTGACAAGACCGACACCTTCCTTAGTGAAAGAGACTCAAAACCCCATATTTCCCACAGAGGAATATATCTGACTAGTAAGAATCTTAAAACCTATGTATTGATATGTCTCCATAAGGGAATCAAGTGTGTCTAGAGTGGCATAAACATGGCAGCGAGAATCAGCTCAAACCCACTATAAAAAGAAATTTCAAAAGCAAAACCAAAAAACAGGGAAATTCTTTACAATTCCTTCAGGGTGTCTGAGGAAACCTGGAAAGACCCTATCTACAATGACAGCTGGATGTGGCATAAGGCTGGACACTTGGGACTGAGAGGATTGGTGAGATTGGGTGAGCAAATGCAGACCCTTTAAAGCAATAATGCATGGCCCCCATTCCATGGGTCCCAACTCTCCAGGTTCAAGGGAATATTACTACAGCTATAACATGTACAGGAAACCTAGAGAATGGACACACTGTGAATACGAAAGGTTTCTAAAACTCAACGAATAGTCCCTCTCCTGGTGCTCCAGTTTGACTTTCCAACTGCCTTACTATCAATCTCCCAACTTGGAGAGACAGGCCCTTTAACCTCCTGGTTTGCACAGGTTCCCAATTTGGCAGAGGATGGAAGGGACGAGGGAGAACCCATGAGAGAGTAGCTGTTAGGCATTTGCACGGGCACATGTCACTCTAATTTCCCGGCAGGAAGAAGAATTAACCAAAGTCTCAGCCACCCACCGGGAACCAGTAGAGAACATGATCCAAAATTTTGGACTTGCGTTCAGCTCACAAAAAACGAGTTGAGAAATGGAGCTCAGGGGCACAGCAATTCACAAACTGGCAGAGTGATAAAGGACAACTATCGTCCAAAAGTCTGTTGAGGGAAGTCAACGAGGCGGACTTGAAAGCGATGCCGAATAGCAGGAAACAGATTTCAAGAGGTACGTTGGAATCGCCTGTAAAGCACAGGAAGAGGGGCACAACTTGGACAATGGTGCACTTGGCCAAAAAGGGCGTATGCGTTTTCTCCTGAATATATTCAGGAGAAAACGCATACGCCCTTTTTGGCCAAGCAAGCAAGCGGGCAATGCAAATCTGCACTACAAAGAAGTATCACTGCCCACCGGTCAAAAGGGACATCCACAAAATGTGTAAAAACCAGAAAGGCAAGACAGGCCCTGGAGAACTGGGAGCCTTGTTATGCTGATGGGCGGGATGTCAATTGCCAACTGCCTCACTGGAGGAGTGCATTGTGTTCCCTAAAACAAGTAAACTACAGAGCTACAGAGCCAAGGCCACTTCCAGTCTAGGGAATATACCTGGGGAAAACTGAAAATCAATAAGAAAGAGCCACCTCCAAATTTAGGGCTGCACTGGCTACAAGAACCTCAACTTGGGTACACCTTAAATATCCCAGGAAATATAAAAATGGTTCAAAACATTGTGGTACTTACGTACGATGGAATATCCCTCAGCCATGAAATCAATGTCATAAGACCAGTAGCAGCAAAGTGAGTGGATTCAGGTACGATGATTCTAAGTGAAATAAGTCACACAGAAAAAGAAACTTATCATAAGATATCACTTATGAAGATCCTGTAAACATGGCTACACGTGAACTGAGTTAGGAAAGAGAACAGAGTCTCACATTTAGAAAACACTCTTATGCCTGCATAAATGGTAAGGAGAGGTGGGGTGATGCATAAAACCAGAGTTTTATATAAGCACAGGGACCGTTTCAAAAACCAACTTTGGAATTGACAAGACCGACACCTTCCTCAGTGAAAGAGACTCAAAACCCCATATTTCTCACAGAGGAATATATCTGACTAGTAAGAATCTTAAAACCTATGTATTGATATGTCTCCATAAGGGAATCAAGTGTGTCTAGAGTGGCTAAACATGGCAGCGAGAATCAGCTCAAACCCACTATAAAAAGGAATTTCAAAAGCAAAACCAAAAAACAGGGAAATTCTTTACAATTCCTTCAGGGTGTCTGAGGAAACCTGGAAAGACCCTGTCTACAATGACAGCTGGATGTGGCATAAGGCTGGACACTTGGGACTGAGAGGATTGGTGAGATTGGGTGAGCAAACGCAGACCCTTTCAAGCAGTAATGCATGGCCCCCATTCCATGGGTCCCAACTCTCCAGGTTCAAGGGAATATTACTACAGCTATAACATGTACAGGAAACCTAGAGAATGGACACACTGTGAATACGAAAGGTTTCTAAAACTCAACGAATAGTCCCTCTCCTGGTGCTCCAGTTTGACTTTCCAACTGCCTTACTATCAATCTCCCAACTTGGAGAGACAGGCCCTTTAACCTCCTGGTTTGCACAGGTTCCCAATTTGGCAGAGGATGGAAGGGACGAGGGAGAACCCATGAGAGAGTAGCTGTTAGGCATTTGGACGGGCACATGTCAATCTAATTTCCCGGCAGGAAGAAGAATTAACCAAAGTCTCAGCCACCCACCGGGAACCAGTAGAGGACATGATCCAAAATTTTGGACTTGCGTTCAGCTCACAAAAAACGAGTTGAGAAATGGAGCTCAGGGGCACAGCAATTCACAAACTGGCAGAGTGATAAAGGACAACTATCGTCCAAAAATCTGTTGAGGGAAGTCAACGAGGCGGACTTGAAAGTGAGTCAAAATAGCAGGAAACAGATTTCAAGAGGTACGTTGGAATCTCCTGTAAAGCACAGGAAGAGGGGCACAACTTGGACAATGGTGCACTTGGCCAAAAAGGGCGTATGTGTTTTCTCCTGAATATATTCAGGAGAAAACGCATACGCCCTTTTTGGCCAAGCAAGCAAGCGGGCAATGCAAATCTGCACTACAAAGAAGTATCACTTCCCACCGGTCAAAAGGGACATCCACAAAATGTGTAAAAACCAGAAAGGCAAGACAGGCCCTGGAGAACTGGGAGCCTTGTTATGCTGATGGGCGGGATGTAAATTGCCAACTGCCTCACTGGAGGAGTGCATTGTGTTCCCTAAAACAAGTAAACTACAGAGCTACAGAGCCAAGGCCACTTCCAGTGTAGGGAATATACCTTGGGAAAACTGAAAATCAATAAGAAAGAGCCACCTCCAAATTTAGGGCTGCACTGGCTACAAGAACCTCAACTTGGGTACACCTTAAATATCCCAGGAAATATAAAAATTGTTCAAAACATTGTGGTACTTACGTACGATGGAATATCCCTCAGCCATGAAATCAATGTCATAAGACCAGTAGCAGCAAAGTGAGTGGATTCAGGTACGATGATTCTAAGTCAAATAAGTCACACAGAAAAAGAAACTTATCATAAGATATCACTTATGAAGATCCTGTAAACATGGCTACACGTGAACTGAGTTAGGAAAGAGAACAGAGTCTCACATTTAGAAAACACTCTTATGCCTGCATAAAGGGTAAGGAGAGGTGGGGTGATGCATAAAACCAGAGTTTGATATAAGCACAGGGACCGTTTCAAAAACCAACTTTGGAATTGACAAGACCGACACCTTTCTCAGTGAAAGAGACTCAAAACCCCATATTTCCCACAGAGGAATATATCTGACTAGTAAGAATCTTAAAACCTATGTATTGATATGTCTCCATAAGGGAATCAAGTGTGTCTAGAGTGGCATAAACATGGCAGCGAGAATCAGCTCAAACCCACTATAAAAAGGAATTTCAAAAGCAAAACCAAAAAACAGGAAAATTCTTTACAATTCCTTCAGGGTGTCTGAGGAAACCTGGAAAGACCCTGTCTACAATGACAGCTGGATGTGGCATAAGGCTGGACACTTGGGACTGAGAGGATTGGTGAGATTGGGTGAGCAAATGCAGACCCTTTCAAGCAATAATGCATGGCCCCCATTCCATGGGTCCCAACTCTCCATGTTCAAGGGAATATTACTACAGCTATAACATGTACAGGAAACCTAGAGAATGGACACACTGTGAATACGAAAGGTTTCTAAAACTCAACGAATAGTCCCTCTCCTGGTGCTCCAGTTTGACTTTCCAACTGCCTTACTATCAATCTCCCAACTTGGAGAGACAGGCCCTTTAACCTCCTGGTTTGCACAGGTTCCCAATTTGGCAGAGGATGGAAGGGACGAGGGAGAACCCATGAGAGAGTAGCTGTTAGGCATTTGGACGGGCACATGTCAATCTAATTTCCCGGCAGGAAGAAGAATTAACCAAAGTCTCAGCCACCCACCGGGAACCAGTATAGGACATGATCCAAAATTTTGGACTTGCGTTCAGCTCACAAAAAACGAGTTGAGAAATGGAGCTCAGGGGCACAGCAATTCACAAACTGGCAGAGTGATAAAGGACAACTATCGTCCAAAAATCTGTTGAGGGAAGTCAACGAGGCGGACTTGAAAGTGAGGCAAAATAGCAGGAAACAGATTTCAAGAGGTACGTTGGAATCGCCTGTAAAGCACAGGAAGAGGGGCACAACTTGGACAATGGTGCACTTGGCCAAAAAGGGCGTATGCATTTTCTCCTGAATATATTCAGGAGAAAACGCATACGCCCTTTTTGGCCAAGCAAGCAAGCGGGCAATGCAAATCTGCACTACAAAGAAGTATCACTTCCCACCGGTCAAAAGGCACATCCACAAAATGTGTAAAAACCAGAAAGGCAAGACAGGCCCTGGAGAACAGGGAGCCTTGTTATGCTGATGGGCGGGATGTAAATTGCCAAATGCCTCACTGGAGGAGTGCATTGTGTTCCCTAAAACAAGTAAACAACAGAGCTACAGAGCCAAGGCCACCTCCAGTCTAGGGAATATACCTGGGGAAAACTGAAAATCAATAAGAAAGAGCCACCTCCAAATTTAGGGCTGCACTGGCTACAAGAACCTCAACTTGGGTACACCTTAAATATCCCAGGAAATATAAAAATGGTTCAAAACATTGTGGTACTTACGTACGATGGAATATCCCTCAGCCATGAAATCAATGTCATAAGACCAGTAGCAGCAAAGTGAGTGGATTCAGGTACGATGATTCTAAGTGAAATAAGTCACACAGAAAAAGAAACTTATCATAAGATATCACTTATGAAGATCCTGTAAACATGGCTACACGTGAACTGAGTTAGGAAAGAGAACAGAGTCTCACATTTAGAAAACACTCTTATGCCTGCATAAAGGGTAAGGAGAGGTGGGGTGATGCATAAAACCAGAGTTTGATATAAGCACAGGGACCGTTTCAAAAACCAACTTTGGAATAGACAAGACCTACACCTTCCTCAGTGAAAGAGACTCAAAACCCCATATTTCCCACAGAGGAATATATCTGACTAGTAAGAATCTTAAAACCTATGTATTGATATGACTCCATAAGGGAATCAAGTGTGTCTAGAGTGGCATAAACATGGCAGCGAGAATCAGCTCAAACCCACTATAAAAAGGAATTTCAAAAGCAAACCCAAAAAACAGGGAAATTCTTTAAAATTCCTTCAGGGTGTCTGAGGAAACCTGGAAAGACCCTATCTACAATGACAGCTGGATGTGGCATAAGGCTGGACACTTGGGACTGAGAGGATTGGTGAGATTGGGTGAGCAAATGCAGACCCTTTCAAGCAATAATGCATGGCCCCCATTCCATGGGTCCCAACTCTCCAGGTTCAAGGGAATATTACTACAGCTATAACATGTACAGGAAACCTAGAGAATGGACACACTGTGAATACGAAAGGTTTCTAAAACTCAACGAATAGTCCCTCTCCTCGTGCTCCAGTTTGACTTTCCAACTGCCTTACTATCAATCTCCCAACTTGGAGAGACAGGCCCTTTAACCTCCTGGTTTGCACAGGTTCCCAATTTGGCAGAGGATGGAAGGGACGAGGGAGAACCCATGAGAGAGTAGCTGTTAGGCATTTGGACGGGCACATGTCACTCTAATTTCCCGGCAGGAAGAAGAATTAACCAAAGTCTCAGCCACCCACCGGGAACCAGTAGAGGACATGATCCAAAATTTTGGACTTGCGTTCAGCTCACAAAAAACGAGTTGAGAAATGGAGCTCAGGGGCACAGCAATTCACAAACTGGCAGAGTGATAAAGGACAACTATCGTCCAAAAGTCTGTTGAGGGAAGTCAACGAGGCGGACTTGAAAGTGAGGCAAAATAGCAGGAAACAGATTTGAAGAGGTACGTTGGAATCACCTGTAAAGCACAGGAAGAGGGGCACAACTTGGACAATGGTGCACTTGGCCAAAAAGGGCGTATGCGTTTTCTCCTGAATATATTCAGGAGAAAACGCATACGCCCTTTTTGGCCAAGCAAGCAAGCGGGCAATGCAAATCTGCACTACAAAGAAGTATCACTTCCCACCGGTCAAAAGGGACATCCACAAAATGTGTAAAAACCAGAAAGGCAAGACAGGCCCTGGAGAACTGGGAGCCTTGTTATGCTGATGGGCGGGATGTAAATTGCCAACTGCCTCACTGGAGGAGTGCATTTTGTTCCCTAAAACAAGTAAACTACAAAGCTACAGAGCCAAGGCCACTTCCAGTCTAGGGAATATACCTGGGGAAAACTGAAAATCAATAAGAAAGAGCCACCTCCAAATTTAGGGCTGCACTGGCTACAAGAACCTCAACTTGGGTACACCTTAAATATCCCAGGAAATATAAAAATGGTTCAAAACATTGTGGTACTTACGTACGATGGAATATCCCTCAGCCATGAAATCAATGTCATAAGACCAGTAGCAGCAAAGTGAGTGGATTCAGGTACGATGATTCTAAGTGAAATAAGTCACACAGAAAAAGAAACTTATCATAAGATATCACTTATGAAGATCCTGTAAACATGGCTACACGTGAACTGAGTTAGGAAAGAGAACAGAGTCTCACATTTAGAAAACACTCTTATGCCTGCATAAATGGTAAGGAGAGGTGGGGTGATGCATAAAACCAGAGTTTGATATAAGCACAGGGACCGTTTCAAAAACCAACTTTGGAATTGACAAGACTGACACCTTCCTCAGTGAAAGAGACTCAAAACCCCATATTTCCCACAGAGGAATATATCTGACTAGTAAGAATCTTAAAACCTATGTATTGATATGTCTCCATAAGGGAATCAAGTGTGTCTAGAGTGGCTAAACATGGCAGCGAGAATCAGCTCAAACCCACTATAAAAAGGAATTTCAAAAGCAAAACCAAAAAACAGGGAAATTCTTTACAATTCCTTCAGGGTGTCTGAGGAAACCTGGAAAGACCCTGTCTACAATGACAGCTGGATGTGGCATAAGGCTGGACACTTGGGACTGAGAGGATTGGTGAGATTGGGTGAGCAAATGCAGACCCTTTCAAGCAATAATGCATGGCCCCCATTCCATGGGTCCCAACTCTCCAGGTTCAAGGGAATATTACTACAGCTATAACATGTACAGGAAACCTAGAGAATGGACACACTGTGAATACGAAAGGTTTCTAAAACTCAACGAATAGTCCCTCTCCTGGTGCTCCAGTTTGACTTTCCAACTGCCTTACTATGAATCTCCCAACTTGGAGAGACAGGCCCTTTAACCTCCTGGTTTGCACAGGTTCCCAATTTGGCAGAGGATGGAAGGGACGAGGGAGAACCCATGAGAGAGTAGCTGTTAGGAATTTGGACGGGCACATGTCAATCTAATTTCCCGGCAGGAAGAAGAATTAACCAAAGTCTCAGCCACCCACCGGGAAACAGTAGAGGACATGATCCAAAATTTTGGACTTGCGTTCAGCTCACAAAAAACGAGTTGAGAAATGGAGCTCAGGGGCACAGCAATTCACAAACTGGCAGAGTGATAAAGGACAACTATCGTCCAAAAATCTGTTGAGGGAAGTCAACGAGGCGGACTTGAAAGTGAGGCAAAATAGCAGGAAACAGATTTCAAGAGGTACGTTGGAATCGCCTGTAAAGCACAGGAAGAGGGGCACAACTTGGACAATGGTGCACTTGGCCAAAAAGGGCGTATGCGTTTTCTCCTGAATATATTCAGGAGAAAACGCATACGCCCTTTTTGGCCAAGCAAGCAAGCGGGCAATGCAAATCTGCACTACAAAGAAGTATCACTTCCCACCGGTCAAAAGGGACATCCACAAAATGTGTAAAAACCAGAAAGGCAAGACAGGCCCTGGAGAACTGGGAGCCTTGTTATGCTGATGGGCGGGATGTAAATTGCCAACTGCCTCACTGGAGGAGTGTATTGTGTTCCCTAAAACAAGTAAACTACAGAGCTACAGAGCCAAGGCCACTTCCAGTGTAGGGAATATACCTTGGGAAAACTGAAAATCAATAAGAAAGAGCCACCTCCAAATTTAGGGCTGCACTGGCTACAAGAACCTCAACTTGGGTACACCTTAAATATCCCAGGAAATATAAAAATGGTTCAAAACATTGTGGTACTTACGTACGATGGAATATCCCTCAGCCATGAAATCAATGTCATAAGACCAGTAGCAGCAAAGTGAGTGGATTCAGGTACGATGATTCTAAGTCAAATAAGTCACACAGAAAAAGAAACTTATCATAAGATATCACTTATGAAGATCCTGTAAACATGGCTACACGTGAACTGAGTTAGGAAAGAGAACAGAGTCTCACATTTAGAAAACACTCTTATGCCTGCATAAAGGGTAAGGAGAGGTGGGGTGATGCATAAAACCAGAGTTTGATATAAGCACAGGGACCGTTTCAAAAACCAACTTTGGAATTGACAAGACCGACACCTTTCTCAGTGAAAGAGACTCAAAACCCCATATTTCCCACAGAGGAATATATCTGACTAGTAAGAATCTTAAAACCTATGTATTGATATGTCTCCATAAGGGAATCAAGTGTGTCTAGAGTGGCATAAACATGGCAGCGAGAATCAGCTCAAACCCACTATAAAAAGGAATTTCAAAAGCAAAACCAAAAAACAGGAAAATTCTTTACAATTCCTTCAGGGTGTCTGAGGAAACCTGGAAAGACCCTGTCTACAATGACAGCTGGATGTGGCATAAGGCTGGACACTTGGGACTGAGAGGATTGGTGAGATTGGGTGAGCAAATGCAGACCCTTTCAAGCAATAATGCATGGCCCCCATTCCATGGGTCCCAACTCTCCATGTTCAAGGGAATATTACTACAGCTATAACATGTACAGGAAACCTAGAGAATGGACACACTGTGAATACGAAAGGTTTCTAAAACTCAACGAATAGTCCCTCTCCTGGTGCTCCAGTTTGACTTTCCAACTGCCTTACTATCAATCTCCCAACTTGGAGAGACAGGCCCTTTAACCTCCTGGTTTGCACAGGTTCCCAATTTGGCAGAGGATGGAAGGGACGAGGGAGAACCCATGAGAGAGTAGCTGTTAGGCATTTGGACGGGCACATGTCAATCTAATTTCCCGGCAGGAAGAAGAATTAACCAAAGTCTCAGCCACCCACCGGGAACCAGTATAGGACATGATCCAAAATTTTGGACTTGCGTTCAGCTCACAAAAAACGAGTTGAGAAATGGAGCTCAGGGGCACAGCAATTCACAAACTGGCAGAGTGATAAAGGACAACTATCGTCCAAAAATCTGTTGAGGGAAGTCAACGAGGCGGACTTGAAAGTGAGGCAAAATAGCAGGAAACAGATTTCAAGAGGTACGTTGGAATCGCCTGTAAAGCACAGGAAGAGGGGCACAACTTGGACAATGGTGCACTTGGCCAAAAAGGGCGTATGCGTTTTCTCCTGAATATATTCAGGAGAAAACGCATACGCCCTTTTTGGCCAAGCAAGCAAGCGGGCAATGCAAATCAGCACTACAAAGAAGTATCACTTCCACCGGTCAAAAGGCACATCCACAAAATGTGTAAAAACCAGAAAGGCAAGACAGGCCCTGGAGAACAGGGAGCCTTGTTATGCTGATGGGCGGGATGTAAATTGCCAACTGCCTCACTGGAGGAGTGCATTGTGTTCCCTAAAACAAGTAAACAACAGAGCTACAGAGCCAAGGCCACTTCCAGTCTAGGGAATATACCTGGGGAAAACTGAAAATCAATAAGAAAGAGCCACCTCCAAATTTAGGGCTGCACTGGCTACAAGAACCTCAACTTGGGTACACCTTAAATATCCCAGGAAATATAAAAATGGTTCAAAACATTGTGGTACTTACGTACGATGGAATATCCCTCAGCCATGAAATCAATGTCATAAGACCAGTAGCAGCAAAGTGAGTGGATTCAGGTACGATGATTCTAAGTGAAATAAGTCACACAGAAAAAGAAACTTATCATAAGATATCACTTATGAAGATCCTGTAAACATGGCTACACGTGAACTGAGTTAGGAAAGAGAACAGAGTCTCACATTTAGAAAACACTCTTATGCCTGCATAAAGGGTAAGGAGAGGTGGGGTGATGCATAAAACCAGAGTTTGATATAAGCACAGGGACCGTTTCAAAAACCAACTTTGGAATTGACAAGACCGACACCTTCCTCAGTGAAAGAGACTCAAAACCCCATATTTCCCACATAGGAATATATCTGACTAGTAAGAATCTTAAAACCTATGTATTGATATGTCTCCATAAGGGAATCAAGTGTGTCTAGAGTGGCTAAACCTGGCAGCGAGAATCAGCTCAAACCCACTATAAAAAGGAATTTCAAAAGCAAAACCAAAAAACAGGGAAATTCTTTACAATTCCTTCAGGGTGTCTGAGAAAACTTGGAAAGACCCTGTCTACAATGACAGCTGGATGTGGCATAAGGCTGGACACTTGGGACTGAGAGGATTGGTGAGACTGGGTGAGCAAATGCAGACCCTTTCAAGCAATAATGCATGGCCCCCATTCCATGGGTCCCAACTCTCCAGGTTCAAGGGAATATTACTACAGCTATAACATGTACAGGAAACCTAGAGAATGGACACACTGTGAATACGAAAGGTTTCTAAAACTCAACGAATAGTCCCTCTCCTGGTGCTCCAGTTTGACTTTCCAACTGCCTTACTATCAATCTCCCAACTTGGAGAGACAGGCCCTTTAACCTCCTGGTTTGCACAGGTTCCCAATTTGGCAGAGGATGGAAGGGACGAGGGAGAACCCATGAGAGAGTAGCTGTTAGGCATTTGGACGGGCACATGTCAATCTAATTTCCCGGCAGGAAGAAGAATTAACCAAAGTCTCAGCCACCCACCGGGAACCAGTAGAGGACATGATCCAAAATTTTGGACTTGCGTTCAGCTCACAAAAAACGAGTTGAGAAATGGAGCTCAGGGGCACAGCAATTCACAAACTGGCAGAGTGATAAAGGACAACTATCGTCCAAAAATCTGTTGAGGGAAGTCAACGAGGCGGACTTGAAAGTGAGTCAAAATAGCAGGAAACAGATTTCAAGAGGTACCTTGGAATCGCCTGTAAAGCACAGGAAGAGGGGCACAACTTGGACAATGGTGCACTTGGCCAAAAAGGGCGTATGCGTTTTCTCCTGAATATATTCAGGAGAAAACGCATACGCCCTTTTTGGCCAAGCAAGCAAGCGGGCAATGCAAATCTGCACTACAAAGAAGTATCACTTCCCACCGGTCAAAAGGGACATCCACAAAATGTGTAAAAACCAGAAAGGCAAGACAGGCCCTGGAGAACTGGGAGCCTTGTTATGCTGATGGGCGGGATGTAAATTGCCAACTGCCTCACTGGAGGAGTGCATTGTGTTCCCTAAAACAAGTAAACTACAGAGCTACAGAGCCAAGGCCACTTCCAGTGTAGGGATTATACCTTGGGAAAACTGAAAATCAATAAGAAAGAGCCACCTCCAAATTTAGGGCTGCACTGGCTACAAGAACCTCAACTTGGGTACACCTTAAATATCCCAGGAAATATAAAAATGGTTCAAAACATTGTGGTACTTACGTACGATGGAATATCCCTCAGCCATGAAATCAATGTCATAAGACCAGTAGCAGCAAAGTGAGTGGATTCAGGTACGATGATTCTAAGTGAAATAAGTCACACAGAAAAAGAAACTTATCATAAGATATCACTTATGAAGATCCTGTAAACATGGCTACACGTGAACTGAGTTAGGAAAGAGAACAGAGTCTCACATTTAGAAAACACTCTTATGCCTGCATAAAGGGGAAGGAGAGGTGGGGTGATGCATAAAACCAGAGTTTGATATAAGCACAGGGACCGATTCAAAAACCAACTTTGGAATTGACAAGACCGACACCTTTCTCAGTGAAAGAGACTCAAAACCCCATATTTCCCACAGAGGAATATATCTGACTAGTAAGAATCTTAAAACCTATGTATTGATATGTCTCCATAAGGGAATCAAGTGTGTCTAGAGTGGCATAAACATGGCAGCGAGAATCAGCTCAAACCCACTATAAAAAGGAATTTCAAAAGCAAAACCAAAAAACAGGAAAATTCTTTAACAATTCCTTCAGGGTGTCTGAGGAAACCTTGAAAGACCCTGTCTACAATGACAGCTGGATGTGGCATAAGGCTGGACACTTGGGACTGAGAGGATTGGTGAGATTGGGTGAGCAAATGCAGACCCTTTCAAGCAATAATGCATGGCCCCCATTCCATGGGTCCCAACTCTCCATGTTCAAGGGAATATTACTACAGCTATAACATGTACAGGAAACCTAGAGAATGGACACACTGTGAATACGAAAGGTTTCTAAAACTCAACGAATAGTCCCTCTCCTGGTTCTCCAGTTTGACTTTCCAACTGCCTTACTATCAATCTCCCAACTTGGAGAGACAGGCCCTTTAACCTCCTGGTTTGCACAGGTTCCCAATTTGGCAGAGGATGGAAGGGACGAGGGAGAACCCATGAGAGAGTAGCTGTTAGGCATTTGGACGGGCACATGACAATCTAATTTCCCGACAGAAAGAAGAATTAACCAAAGTCTCAGCCACCCACCGGGAACCAGTATAGGACATGATCCAAAATTTTGGACTTGCGTTCAGCTCACAAAAAACGAGTTGAGAAATGGAGCTCAGGGGCACAGCAATTCACAAACTGGCAGAGTGATAAAGGACAACTATCGTCCAAAAATCTGTTGAGGGAAGTCAACGAGGCGGACTTGAAAGCGAGGCAAAATAGCAGGAAACAGATTTCAAGAGGTACCTTGGAATCGCCTGTAAAGCACAGGAAGAGGGGCACAACTTGGACAATGGTGCACTTGGCCAAAAAGGGCGTATGCGTTTTCTCCTGAATATATTCAGGAGAAAACGCATACGCCCTTTTTGGCCAAGCAAGCAAGCGGGCAATGCAAATCTGCACTACAAAGAAGTATCACTTCCCACCGGTCAAAAGGGACATCCACAAAATGTGTAAAAACCAGAAAGGCAAGACAGGCCCTGGAGAACAGGGAGCCTTGTTATGCTGATGGGCGGGATGTAAATTGCCAACTGCCTCACTGGAGGAATGCATTGTGTTCCCTAAAACAAGTAAACTACAGAGCTACAGAGCCAAGGCCACTTCCAGTGTAGGGATTATACCTTGGGAAAACTGAAAATCAATAAGAAAGAGCCACCTCCAAATTTAGGGCTGCACTGGCTACAAGAACCTCAACTTGGGTACACCTTAAATATCCCAGGAAATATAAAAATGGTTCAAAACATTGTGGTACTTACGTACGATGGAATATCCCTCAGCCATGAAATCAATGTCATAAGACCAGTAGCAGCAAAGTGAGTGGATTCAGGTACGATGATTCTAAGTGAAATAAGTCACACAGAAAAAGAAACTTATCATAAGATATCACTTATGAAGATCCTGTAAACATGGCTACACGTGAACTGAGTTAGGAAAGAGAACAGAGTCTCACATTTAGAAAACACTCTTATGCCTGCATAAAGGGGAAGGAGAGGTGGGGTGATGCATAAAACCAGAGTTTGATATAAGCACAGGGACCGATTCAAAAACCAACTTTGGAATTGACAAGACCGACACCTTTCTCAGTGAAAGAGACTCAAAACCCCATATTTCCCACAGAGGAATATATCTGACTAGTAAGAATCTTAAAACCTATGTATTGATATGTCTCCATAAGGGAATCAAGTGTGTCTAGAGTGGCATAAACATGGCAGCGAGAATCAGCTCAAACCCACTATAAAAAGGAATTTCAAAAGCAAAACCAAAAAACAGGAAAATTCTTTACAATTCCTTCAGGGTGTCTGAGGAAACCTTGAAAGACCCTGTCTACAATGACAGCTGGATGTGGCATAAGGCTGGACACTTGGGACTGAGAGGATTGGTGAGATTGGGTGAGCAAATGCAGACCCTTTCAAGCAATAATGCATGGCCCCCATTCCATGGGTCCCAACTCTCCATGTTCAAGGGAATATTACTACAGCTATAACATGTACAGGAAACCTAGAGAATGGACACACTGTGAATACGAAAGGTTTCTAAAACTCAACGAATAGTCCCTCTCCTGGTTCTCCAGTTTGACTTTCCAACTGCCTTACTATCAATCTCCCAACTTGGAGAGACAGGCCCTTTAACCTCCTGGTTTGCACAGGTTCCCAATTTGGCAGAGGATGGAAGGGACGAGGGAGAACCCATGAGAGAGTAGCTGTTAGGCATTTGGACGGGCACATGACAATCTAATTTCCCGACAGAAAGAAGAATTAACCAAAGTCTCAGCCACCCACCGGGAACCAGTATAGGACATGATCCAAAATTTTGGACTTGCGTTCAGCTCACAAAAAACGAGTTGAGAAATGGAGCTCAGGGGCACAGCAATTCACAAACTGGCAGAGTGATAAAGGACAACTATCGTCCAAAAATCTGTTGAGGGAAGTCAACGAGGCGGACTTGAAAGCGAGGCAAAATAGCAGGAAACAGATTTCAAGAGGTACCTTGGAATCGCCTGTAAAGCACAGGAAGAGGGGCACAACTTGGACAATGGTGCACTTGGCCAAAAAGGGCGTATGCGTTTTCTCCTGAATATATTCAGGAGAAAACGCATACGCCCTTTTTGGCCAAGCAAGCAAGCGGGCAATGCAAATCTGCACTACAAAGAAGTATCACTTCCCACCGGTCAAAAGGGACATCCACAAAATGTGTAAAAACCAGAAAGGCAAGACAGGCCCTGGAGAACAGGGAGCCTTGTTATGCTGATGGGCGGGATGTAAATTGCCAACTGCCTCACTGGAGGAATGCATTGTGTTCCCTAAAACAAGTAAACAACAGAGCTACAGAGCCAAGGCCACTTCCAGTCTAGGGAATATACCTGGGGAAAACTGAAAATCAATAAGAAAGAGCCACCTCCAAATTTAGGGCTGCACTGGCTACAAGAACCTCAACTTGGGTACACCTTAAATATCCCAGGAAATATAAAAATGGTTCAAAACATTGTGGTACTTACGTACGATGGAATATCCCTCAGCCATGAAATCAATGTCATAAGACCAGTAGCAGCAAAGTGAGTGGATTCAGTTACGATGATTCTAAGTCAAATAAGTCACACAGAAAAAGAAACTTATCATAAGATATCACTTATGAAGATCCTGTAAACATGGCTACACGTGAACTGAGTTAGGAAAGAGAACAGAGTCTCACATTTAGAAAACACTCTTATGCCTCCATAAAGGGGAAGGAGAGGTGGGGTGATGCATAAAACCAGCGTTTGATATAAGCACAGGGACCGTTCCAAAAACCAACTTTGGAATAGACAAGACCTACACCTTCCTCAGTGAAAGAGACTCAAAACCCCATATTTCCCACAGAGGAATATATCTGACTAGTAAGAATCTTAAAACCTATGTATTGATATGACTCCATAAGGGAATCAAGTGTGTCTAGAGTGGCATAAACATGGCAGCGAGAATCAGCTCAAACCCACTATAAAAAGGAATTTGAAAAGCAAAACCAAAAAACAGGGAAATTCTTTACAATTCCTTCAGGGTGTCTGAGGAAACCTGGAAAGACCCTATCTACAATGACAGCTGGATGTGGCATAAGGCTGGACACTTGGGACTGAGAGGATTGGTGAGATTGGGTGAGCAAATGCAAACCCTTTCAAGCAATAATGCATGGCCCCCATTCCATGGGTCCCAACTCTCCAGGTTCAAGGGAATATTACTACAGCTATAACATGTACAGGAAACCTAGAGAATGGACACACTGTGAATACGAAAGGTTTCTAAAACTCATCGAATAGTCCCTTTCCTGGTGCTCCAGTTTGACTTTCCAACTGCCTTACTATCAATCTCCCAACTTGGAGAGACAGGCCCTTTAACCTCCTGGTTTGCACAGGTTCCCAATTTGGCAGAGGATGGAAGGGACGAGGGAGAACCCATGAGAGAGTAGCTGTTAGGCATTTGGACGGGCACATGTCACTCTAATTTCCCGGCAGGAAGAAGAATTAACCAAAGTCTCAGCCACCCACCGGGAACCAGTATAGGACATGATCCAAAATTTTGGACTTGCGTTCAGCTCACAAAAAACGAGTTGAGAAATGGAGCTCAGGGGCACAGCAATTCACAAACTGGCAGAGTGATAAAGGACAACTATCGTCCAAAAATCTGTTGAGGGAAGTCAACGAGGCGGACTTGAAAGCGAGGCAAAATAGCAGGAAACAGATTTCAAGAGGTACCTTGGAATCGCCTGTAAAGCACAGGAAGAGGGGCACAAATTGGACAATGGTGCACTTGGCCAAAAAGGGCGTATGCGTTTTCTCCTGAATATATTCAGGAGAAAACGCATACGCCCTTTTTGGCCAAGCAAGCAAGCGGGCAATGCAAATCTGCACTACAAAGAAGTATCACTTCCCACCGGTCAAAAGGGACATCCACAAAATGTGTAAAAACCAGAAAGGCAAGACAGGCCCTGGAGAACTGGGAGCCTTGTTATGCTGATGGGCGGGATGTCAATTGCCAACTGCCTCACTGGAGGAGTTCATTGTGTTCCCTAAAACAAGTAAACAACAGAGCTACAGAGCCAAGGCCACTTCCAGTCTAGGGAATATACCTTGGGAAAACTGAAAATCAATAAGAAAGAGCCACCTCCAAATTTAGGGCTGCACTGACTACAAGAACCTTAACTTTGGTACACCTTAAATATCCCAGGAAATATAAAAATGGTTCAAAACATTGTGGTACTTACGTACGATGGAATATCCCTCAGCCATGAAATCAATGTCATAAGACCAGTAGCAGCAAAGTGAGTGGATTCAGGTACGATGATTCTAAGTGAAATAAGTCACACAGAAAAAGAAACTTATCATAAGATATCACTTATGAAGATACTGTAAACATGGCTACACGTGAACTGAGTTAGGAAAGAGAACAGTTTCTCACATTTAGAAAACACTCTTATGCCTGCATAAAGGGGAAGGAGAGGTGGGGTGATGCATAAAACCAGAGTTTGATATAAGCACAGGGACCGTTTCAAAAACCAACTTTGGAACTGACAAGACCGACACCTTCCTCAGTGAAAGAGACTCAAAACCCCATATTTCCCACAGAGGAATATATCTGACTAGTAAGAATCTTAAAACCTATGTATTGATATGTCTCCATAAGGGAATCAAGTGTGTCTAGAGTGGCATAAACATGGCAGCGAGTATCAGCTCAAACCCACTATAAAAAGGAATTTCAAAAGCAAAACCAAAAAACAGGGAAATTCTTTACAATTCCTTCAGGGTGTCTGAGGAAACCTGGAAAGACCCTATCTACAATGACAGCTGGATGTGGCATAAGGCTGGACACTTGGGACTGAGAGGATTGGTGAGATTGGGTGAGCAAATGCAGACCCTTTCAAGCAATAATGCATGGCCCCCATTCCATGGGTCCCAACTCTCCATGTTCAAGGGAATATTACTACAGCTATAACATGTACAGGAAACCTAGAGAATGGACACACTGTGAATACGAAAGGTTTCTAAAACTCAACGAATAGTCCCTCTCCTGGTGCTCCAGTTTGACTTTCCAACTGCCTTACTATCAATCTCCCAACTTGGAGAGACAGGCCCTTTAACCTCCTGGTTTGCACAGGTTCCCAATTTGGCAGAGGATGGAAGGGACGAGGGAGAACCCATGAGAGAGTAGCTGTTAGGCATTTGGACGGGCACATGTCACTCTAATTTCCCGGCAGGAGGAAGAATTAACCAAAGTCTCAGCCACCCACCGGGAACCAGTATAGGACATGATCCAAAATTTTGGACTTGCGTTCAGCTCACAAAAAACGAGTTGAGAAATGGAGCTCAGGGGCACAGCAATTCACAAACTGGCAGAGTGATAAAGGACAACTATCGTCCAAAAATCTGTTGAGGGAAGTCAATGAGGCGGACTTGAAAGCGAGGCAAAATAGCAGGAAACAGATTTCAAGAGGTACCTTGGAATCGCCTGTAAAGCACAGGAAGAGGGGCACAACTTGGACAATGGTGCACTTGGCCAAAAAGGGCGTATGCGTTTTCTCCTGAATATATTCAGGAGAAAATGCATATGCCCTTTTTGTCCAAGCAAGTAAGCAGGCAATGAAAATCTGCACTACAAAGAAGTATCATTTCCCACCAGTCAAAAGGGACATCCACAAAATGTGTAAAAACCAGAAAGGCAAGACAGGCCCTGGATAACTGGGACCCTTGTTATGCTGATGGGCGGGATGTAAATTGCCAACTGCCTCACTGGAGGAGTGCATTGTGTTCCCTAAAACAAGTAAACAACAGAGCTACAGAGCCAAGGCCACTTCCAGTCTAGGGAATATACCTTGGGAAAACTGAAAATCAATAAGAAAGAGCCACCTCCAAATTTAGGGCTGCACTGACTACAAGAACCTCAACTTGGGTACACCTTAAATATCCCAGGAAATATAAAAATGGTTCAAAACCTTGTGGTAATTACGTACGATGGAATATCCCTCAGCCATGAAATCAATGTCATAAGACAAGTAGCAGCAAAGTGAGTGGATTCAGGTACGATGATTCTAAGTGAAATAAGTCACAGAGAAAAAGAAACTTATCATAAGATATCACTTATGAAGATCCTGTAAACATGGCTACACGTGAACTGAGTTAGGAAAGAGAACAGAGTCTCACATTTAGAAAACACGCTTATGCCTGCATAAAGGGGAAGGA
The DNA here is from genome assembly GCF_025265405.1 of Mesoplodon densirostris. Classification (NCBI taxonomy): domain Eukaryota; kingdom Metazoa; phylum Chordata; class Mammalia; order Artiodactyla; family Ziphiidae; genus Mesoplodon; species Mesoplodon densirostris. The sequence goes on along the minus strand of NW_026778187.1, from coordinate 207,220 downwards.
GAGGTGGGGTGATGCATAAAACCAGAGTTTGATATAAGCACAGGGACCGTTTCAAAAACCAACTTTGGAATTGACAAGACCGACACCTTCCTCAGTGAAGGAGACTCAAAACCCCATATTTCCCACAGAGGAATATATCTGACTAGTAAGAATCTTAAAACCTATGTATTGATATGACTCCATAAGGGAATCAAGTGTGTCTAGAGTGGCATAAACATGGCAGCGAGAATCAGCTCAAACCCACTATAAAAAGGAATTTCAAAAGCAAAACCAAAAAACAGGGAAATTCTTTACAATTCCTTCAGGGTTTCTGAGGAAACCTGGAAAGACCCTATCTACAATGACAGCTGGATGTGGCATAAGGCTGGACACTTGGGACTGAGAGGATTGGTGAGATTGGGTGAGCAAATGCAGACCCTTTCAAGCAATAATGCATGGCCCCCATTCCATGGGTCCCAACTCTCCAGGTTCAAGGGAATATTACTACAGCTATAACATGTACAGGAAACCTAGAGAATGGACACACTGTGAATACGAAAGGTTTCTAAAACTCAACGAATAGTCCCTCTCCTGGTGCTCCAGTTTGACTTTCCAACTGCCTTACTATCAATCTCCCAACTTGGAGAGACAGGCCCTTTAACCTCCTGGGTTGCACAGGTTCCCAATATGGCAGAGGATGGAAGGGACGAGGGAGAACCCATGAGAGAGTAGCTGTTAGGCATTTGGACGGGCACATGTCACTCTAATTTCCCGGCAGGAAGAAGAATTAACCAAAGTCTCAGCCACCCACCGGGAACCAGTATAGGACATGATCCAAAATTTTGGACTTGCGTTCTGCTCCCAAAAAACGAGTTGAGAAATGGAGCTCAGGGGCACAGCAATTCACAAACTGGCAGAGTGATAAAGGACAACTATCGTCCAAAAATCTGTTGAGGGAAGTCAACGAGGCGGACTTGAAAGTGAGGCAAAATAGCAGGAAACAGATTTCAAGAGGTATGTTGGAATCGCCTGTAAAGCACAGGAAGAGGGGCACAACTTGGACAATGGTGCACTTGGCCAAAAAGGGCATATGCGTTTTCTCCTGAATATATTCAGGAGAAAACGCATATGCCCTTTTTGGCCAAGCAAGCAAGCGGGCAATGCAAATCTGCACTACAAAGAAGTATCACTTCCCACCGGTCAAAAGGGACATCCACAAAATGTGTAAAAACCAGAAAGGCAAGACAGGCCCTGGAGAACTGGGAGCCTTGTTATGCTGATGGGCGGGATGTAAATTGCCAACTGCCTCACTGGAGGAGTGCATTGTGTTCCCTAAAACAAGTAAACAACAGAGCTATAGAGCCAGTGCCACATCCACTCTAGGGAATATACCTTGGGAAAACTGAAAATCAATAAGAAAGAGCCACCTCCAAATTTAGGGCAGCACTGGCTACAAGAACCTTAACTTGGGTACACCTTAAATATCCCAGGAAATATAAAAATGGTTCAAAACATTGTGGTACTTACGTACGATGGAATATCCCTCAGCGATGAAATCAATGTCATAAAACCAGTAGCAGCAAAGTGAGTGGATTCAGGTACGATGATTCTAAGTGAAATAAGTCACACAGAAAAAGGAACTTATCATAAGATATCACTTATGAAGATCCTGTAAACATGGCTACACGTGAACTGAGTTAGGAAAGAGAACAGAGTCTCACATTTAGAAAACACTCTTATGCCTGCATAAAGGGTAAGGAGAGGTGGGGTGATGCATAAAACCAGAGTTTGATATAAGCACAGGGACCGTTTCAAAAACCAACTTTGGAATTGACAAGACCGACACCTTCCTCAGTGAAAGAGACTCAAAACCCCATATTTCCCACAGAGGAATATATCTGACTAGTAAGAATCTTAAAACCTATGTATTGATATGTCTCCATAAGGGAATCAAGTGTGTCTAGAGTGGCATAAACATGGCAGCGAGAATCAGCTCAAACCCACTATAAAAAGGAATTTCAAAAGCAAAACCAAAAAACAGGGAAATTCTTTACAATTCCTTCAGGGTGTCTGAGGAAACCTGGAAAGACCCTGTCTACAATGACAGCTGGATGTGGCATAAGGCTGGACACTTGGGACTGAGAGGATTGGTGAGATTGGGTGAGCAAATGCAGACCCTTTCAAGCAATAATGCATGGCCCCCATTCCATGGGTCCCAACTCTCCAGGTTCAAGGGAATATTACTACAGCTATAACATGTACAGGAAACCTAGAGAATGGACACACTGTGAATACGAAAGGTTTCTAAAACTCAACGAATAGTCCCTCTCCTGGTGCTCCAGTTTGACTTTCCAACTGCCTTACTATCAATCTCCCAACTTGGAGAGACAGGCCCTTTAACCTCCTGGTTTGCACAGGTTCCCAATTTGGCAGAGGATGGAAGGGACGAGGGAGAACCCATGAGAGAGTAGCTGTTAGGCATTTGGACGGGCACATGTCACTCTAATTTCCCGGCAGGAAGAAGAATTAACCAAAGTCTCAGCCACCCACCGGGAACCAGTATAGGACATGATCCAAAATTTTGGACTTGCGTTCAGCTCACAAAAAACGAGTTGAGAAATGGAGCTCAGGGGCACAGCAATTCACAAACTGGCAGAGTGATAAAGGACAACTATCGTCCAAAAATCTGTTGAGGGAAGTCAACGAGGCGGACTTGAAAGTGAGGCAAAATAGCAGGAAACAGATTTCAAGAGGTACGTTGGAATCGCCTGTAAAGCACAGGAAGAGGGGCACAACTTGGACAATGGTGCACTTGGCCAAAAAGGGCGTATGCGTTTTCTCCTGAATATATTCAGGAGAAAACGCATACGCCCTTTTTGGCCAAGCAAGCAAGCGGGCAATGCAAATCTGCACTACAAAGAAGTATCACTTCCCACCGGTCAAAAGGGACATCCACAAAATGTGTAAAAACCAGAAAGGCAAGACAGGCCCTGGAGAACTGGGAGCCTTGTTATGCTGAAGGGCGGGATGTAAATTGCCAACTGCCTCACTGGAGGAGTGCATTGTGTTCCCTAAAACAAGTAAACAACAGAGCTATAGAGCCAGGGCCACATCCACTCTAGGGAATATACCTTAGGAAAACTGAAAATCAATAAGAAAGAGCCACCTCCAAATTTAGGGCTGCACTGGCTACAAGAACCTCAAGTTGGGTACACCATAAATATCCCAGGAAATATAAAAATGGTTCAAAACATTGTGGTACTTACGTACGATGGAATATCCCTCAGCCATGAAATCAATGTCATAAGACCAGTAGAAGAAAAATGAATGGATTCAGGTACGATGATTCTAAGTGAAATAAGTCACACAGAAAAAGAAACTTATCATAAGATATCACTTATGAAGATCCTGTAAACATGGCTACACATGAACTGAGTTAGGAAAGAGAACAGAGTCTCACATTTAAAAAACATTCTTATGCCTGCTTAAGGGGAAAGGAGAGGTGGGGTGATGCATAAAACTAGACTTTGATAGAATCAAACGTACCCTTCCAAAAACCATCTATGGAATAGAAAAGACCTACACCTTCCTCAGTGAAAGGTACTCAGAACCCCATATTTCCCGGAGAGGAATATATCACACTAGAAAGAATCTTAAAACCTATGTATTGATATGTCTCCATAAGGTAATCAAGTGTGTCTAGAGTGGCATAAACATGGCAGCGAGAATCAGCTCAAACCCACTATAAAAGGGAATTTCAAAAACAAAACAAATAAACAGGGAAATTCTTTACAATTCCTTCAGGGTCTCTGATGAAACCTGGAATAAGCCTATCTACAATGACAGCTGGATGTGGCATAAGGCTGGACACTTGGGACTGAGCTGATTGGTGAGATTGGGTGAGCAAATGCAGACCCTTTCAAGCAATATTTCATGGCACCCATTCCATGGCTCCCAACTCTCCAGGTTGAAGGGAATATTACTACAGCTATAACATGTACAGGAAACCTAGAGAATGTACACATGGTGAATACGACAGGTTTCTAAAACTCAACGATTAGTCCCTGTCCTCGTGCTCCAGTTTGACTTTCCAACTGCCTTACTATCAATCTCCCAACTTGGAGAGACAGGCCCTTTAACCTCCTGGTTTGCACAGGTTCCCAATTTGGCAGAGGATGGAAGGGACGAGGGAGAACCCATGAGAGAGTAGCTGTTAGGCATTTGGACGGGCACATGTCAATCTAATTTCCCGGCAGGAAGAAGAATTAACCAAAGTCTCAGCCACCCACCGGGAACCAGTATAGGACATGATCCAAAATTTTGGACTTGCGTTCAGCTCACAAAAAACGAGTTGAGAAATGGAGCTCAGGGGCACAGCAATTCACAAACTGGCAGAGTGATAAAGGACAACTATCGTCCAAAAATCTGTTGAGGGAAGTCAACGAGGCGGACTTGAAAGTGAGGCAAAATAGCAGGAAACAGATTTCAAGAGGTACGTTGGAATCGCCTGTAAAGCACAGGAAGAGGGGCACAACTTGGACAATGGTGCACTTGGCCAAAAAGGGCGTATGCGTTTTCTCCTGAATATATTCAGGAGAAAACGCATACGCCCTTTTTGGCCAAGCAAGCAAGCGGGCAATGCAAATCTGCACTACAAAGAAGTATCACTTCCCAACGGTCAAAAGGCACATCCACAAAATGTGTAAAAACCAGAAAGGCAAGACAGGCCCTGGAGAACAGGGAGCCTTGTTATGCTGATGGGCGGGATGTAAATTGCCAACTGCCTCACTGGAGGAGTGCATTGTGTTCCCTAAAACAAGTAAACAACAGAGCTACAGAGCCAAGGCCACTTCCAGTCTAGGGAATATACCTGGGGAAAACTGAAAATCAATAAGAAAGAGCCACCTCCAAATTTAGGGCTGCACTGGCTACAAGAACCTCAACTTGGGTACACCTTAAATATCCCAGGAAATATAAAAATGGTTCAAAACATTGTGGTACTTACGTACGATGGAATATCCCTCAGCCATGAAATCAATGTCATAAGACCAGTAGCAGCAAAGTGAGTGGATTCAGGTACGATGATTCTAAGTGAAATAAGTCACACAGAAAAAGAAACTTATCATAAGATATCACTTATGAAGATCCTGTAAACATGGCTACACGTGAACTGAGTTAGGAAAGAGAACAGAGTCTCACATTTAGAAAACACTCTTATGCCTGCATAAAGGGTAAGGAGAGGTGGGGTGATGCATAAAACCAGAGTTTGATATAAGCACAGGGACCGTTTCAAAAACCAACTTTGGAATTGACAAGACCGACACCTTCCTCAGTGAAAGAGACTCAAAACCCCATATTTCCCACATAGGAATATATCTGACTAGTAAGAATCTTAAAACCTATGTATTGATATGTCTCCATAAGGGAATCAAGTGTGTCTAGAGTGGCTAAACCTGGCAGCGAGAATCAGCTCAAACCCACTATAAAAAGGAATTTCAAAAGCAAAACCAAAAAACAGGGAAATTCTTTACAATTCCTTCAGGGTGTCTGAGGAAACTTGGAAAGACCCTGTCTACAATGACAGCTGGATGTGGCATAAGGCTGGACACTTGGGACTGAGAGGATTGGTGAGATTGGGTGAGCAAATGCAGACCCTTTCAAACAATAATGCATGGCCCCCATTCCATGGGTCCCAACTCTCCAGGTTCAAGGGAATATTACTACAGCTATAACATGTACAGGAAACCTAGAGAATGGACACACTGTGAATACGAAAGGTTTCTAAAACTCAACGAATAGTCCCTCTCCTGGTGCTCCAGTTTGACTTTCCAACTGCCTTACTATCAATCTCCCAACTTGGAGAGACAGGCCCTTTAACCTCCTGGTTTGCACAGGTTCCCAATTTGGCAGAGGATGGAAGGGACGAGGGAGAACCCATGAGAGAGTAGCTGTTAGGCATTTGGACGGGCACATGTCAATCTAATTTCCCGGCAGGAAGAAGAATTAACCAAAGTCTCAGCCACCCACCGGGAACCAGTAGAGGACATGATCCAAAATTTTGGACTTGCGTTCAGCTCACAAAAAACGAGTTGAGAAATGGAGCTCAGGGGCACAGCAATTCACAAACTGGCAGAGTGATAAAGGACAACTATCGTCCAAAAATCTGTTGAGGGAAGTCAACGAGGCGGACTTGAAAGTGAGTCAAAATAGCAGGAAACAGATTTCAAGAGGTACCTTGGAATCGCCTGTAAAGCACAGGAAGAGGGGCACAACTTGGACAATGGTGCACTTGGCCAAAAAGGGCGTATGCGTTTTCTCCTGAATATATTCAGGAGAAAACGCATACGCCCTTTTTGGCCAAGCAAGCAAGCGGGCAATGCAAATCTGCACTACAAAGAAGTATCACTTCCCACCGGTCAAAAGGGACATCCACAAAATGTGTAAAAACCAGAAAGGCAAGACAGGCCCTGGAGAACAGGGAGCCTTGTTATGCTGATGGGCGGGATGTAAATTGCCAACTGCCTCACTGGAGGAGTGCATTGTGTTCCCTAAAACAAGTAAACTACAGAGCTACAGAGCCAAGGCCACTTCCAGTGTAGGGATTATACCTTGGGAAAACTGAAAATCAATAAGAAAGAGCCACCTCCAAATTTAGGGCTGCACTGGCTACAAGAACCTCAACTTGGGTACACCTTAAATATCCCAGGAAATATAAAAATGGTTCAAAACATTGTGGTACTTACGTACGATGGAATATCCCTCAGCCATGAAATCAATGTCATAAGACCAGTAGCAGCAAAGTGAGTGGATTCAGGTACGATGATTCTAAGTGAAATAAGTCACACAGAAAAAGAAACTTATCATAAGATATCACTTATGAAGATCCTGTAAACATGGCTACACGTGAACTGAGTTAGGAAAGAGAACAGAGTCTCACATTTAGAAAACACTCTTATGCCTGCATAAAGGGGAAGGAGAGGTGGGGTGATGCATAAAACCAGAGTTTGATATAAGCACAGGGACCGATTCAAAAACCAACTTTGGAATTGACAAGACCGACACCTTTCTCAGTGAAAGAGACTCAAAACCCCATATTTCCCACAGAGGAATATATCTGACTAGTAAGAATCTTAAAACCTATGTATTGATATGTCTCCATAAGGGAATCAAGTGTGTCTAGAGTGGCATAAACATGGCAGCGAGAATCAGCTCAAACCCACTATAAAAAGGAATTTCAAAAGCAAAACCAAAAAACAGGAAAATTCTTTAACAATTCCTTCAGGGTGTCTGAGGAAACCTTGAAAGACCCTGTCTACAATGACAGCTGGATGTGGCATAAGGCTGGACACTTGGGACTGAGAGGATTGGTGAGATTGGGTGAGCAAATGCAGACCCTTTCAAGCAATAATGCATGGCCCCCATTCCATGGGTCCCAACTCTCCATGTTCAAGGGAATATTACTACAGCTATAACATGTACAGGAAACCTAGAGAATGGACACACTGTGAATACGAAAGGTTTCTAAAACTCAACGAATAGTCCCTCTCCTGGTTCTCCAGTTTGACTTTCCAACTGCCTTACTATCAATCTCCCAACTTGGAGAGACAGGCCCTTTAACCTCCTGGTTTGCACAGGTTCCCAATTTGGCAGAGGATGGAAGGGACGAGGGAGAACCCATGAGAGAGTAGCTGTTAGGCATTTGGACGGGCACATGACAATCTAATTTCCCGACAGAAAGAAGAATTAACCAAAGTCTCAGCCACCCACCGGGAACCAGTATAGGACATGATCCAAAATTTTGGACTTGCGTTCAGCTCACAAAAAACGAGTTGAGAAATGGAGCTCAGGGGCACAGCAATTCACAAACTGGCAGAGTGATAAAGGACAACTATCGTCCAAAAATCTGTTGAGGGAAGTCAACGAGGCGGACTTGAAAGCGAGGCAAAATAGCAGGAAACAGATTTCAAGAGGTACCTTGGAATCGCCTGTAAAGCACAGGAAGAGGGGCACAACTTGGACAATGGTGCACTTGGCCAAAAAGGGCGTATGCGTTTTCTCCTGAATATATTCAGGAGAAAACGCATACGCCCTTTTTGGCCAAGCAAGCAAGCGGGCAATGCAAATCTGCACTACAAAGAAGTATCACTTCCCACCGGTCAAAAGGGACATCCACAAAATGTGTAAAAACCAGAAAGGCAAGACAGGCCCTGGAGAACAGGGAGCCTTGTTATGCTGATGGGCGGGATGTAAATTGCCAACTGCCTCACTGGAGGAATGCATTGTGTTCCCTAAAACAAGTAAACTACAGAGCTACAGAGCCAAGGCCACTTCCAGTGTAGGGATTATACCTTGGGAAAACTGAAAATCAATAAGAAAGAGCCACCTCCAAATTTAGGGCTGCACTGGCTACAAGAACCTCAACTTGGGTACACCTTAAATATCCCAGGAAATATAAAAATGGTTCAAAACATTGTGGTACTTACGTACGATGGAATATCCCTCAGCCATGAAATCAATGTCATAAGACCAGTAGCAGCAAAGTGAGTGGATTCAGGTACGATGATTCTAAGTGAAATAAGTCACACAGAAAAAGAAACTTATCATAAGATATCACTTATGAAGATCCTGTAAACATGGCTACACGTGAACTGAGTTAGGAAAGAGAACAGAGTCTCACATTTAGAAAACACTCTTATGCCTGCATAAAGGGGAAGGAGAGGTGGGGTGATGCATAAAACCAGAGTTTGATATAAGCACAGGGACCGATTCAAAAACCAACTTTGGAATTGACAAGACCGACACCTTTCTCAGTGAAAGAGACTCAAAACCCCATATTTCCCACAGAGGAATATATCTGACTAGTAAGAATCTTAAAACCTATGTATTGATATGTCTCCATAAGGGAATCAAGTGTGTCTAGAGTGGCATAAACATGGCAGCGAGAATCAGCTCAAACCCACTATAAAAAGGAATTTCAAAAGCAAAACCAAAAAACAGGAAAATTCTTTACAATTCCTTCAGGGTGTCTGAGGAAACCTTGAAAGACCCTGTCTACAATGACAGCTGGATGTGGCATAAGGCTGGACACTTGGGACTGAGAGGATTGGTGAGATTGGGTGAGCAAATGCAGACCCTTTCAAGCAATAATGCATGGCCCCCATTCCATGGGTCCCAACTCTCCATGTTCAAGGGAATATTACTACAGCTATAACATGTACAGGAAACCTAGAGAATGGACACACTGTGAATACGAAAGGTTTCTAAAACTCAACGAATAGTCCCTCTCCTGGTTCTCCAGTTTGACTTTCCAACTGCCTTACTATCAATCTCCCAACTTGGAGAGACAGGCCCTTTAACCTCCTGGTTTGCACAGGTTCCCAATTTGGCAGAGGATGGAAGGGACGAGGGAGAACCCATGAGAGAGTAGCTGTTAGGCATTTGGACGGGCACATGACAATCTAATTTCCCGACAGAAAGAAGAATTAACCAAAGTCTCAGCCACCCACCGGGAACCAGTATAGGACATGATCCAAAATTTTGGACTTGCGTTCAGCTCACAAAAAACGAGTTGAGAAATGGAGCTCAGGGGCACAGCAATTCACAAACTGGCAGAGTGATAAAGGACAACTATCGTCCAAAAATCTGTTGAGGGAAGTCAACGAGGCGGACTTGAAAGCGAGGCAAAATAGCAGGAAACAGATTTCAAGAGGTACCTTGGAATCGCCTGTAAAGCACAGGAAGAGGGGCACAACTTGGACAATGGTGCACTTGGCCAAAAAGGGCGTATGCGTTTTCTCCTGAATATATTCAGGAGAAAACGCATACGCCCTTTTTGGCCAAGCAAGCAAGCGGGCAATGCAAATCTGCACTACAAAGAAGTATCACTTCCCACCGGTCAAAAGGGACATCCACAAAATGTGTAAAAACCAGAAAGGCAAGACAGGCCCTGGAGAACAGGGAGCCTTGTTATGCTGATGGGCGGGATGTAAATTGCCAACTGCCTCACTGGAGGAATGCATTGTGTTCCCTAAAACAAGTAAACAACAGAGCTACAGAGCCAAGGCCACTTCCAGTCTAGGGAATATACCTGGGGAAAACTGAAAATCAATAAGAAAGAGCCACCTCCAAATTTAGGGCTGCACTGGCTACAAGAACCTCAACTTGGGTACACCTTAAATATCCCAGGAAATATAAAAATGGTTCAAAACATTGTGGTACTTACGTACGATGGAATATCCCTCAGCCATGAAATCAATGTCATAAGACCAGTAGCAGCAAAGTGAGTGGATTCAGTTACGATGATTCTAAGTCAAATAAGTCACACAGAAAAAGAAACTTATCATAAGATATCACTTATGAAGATCCTGTAAACATGGCTACACGTGAACTGAGTTAGGAAAGAGAACAGAGTCTCACATTTAGAAAACACTCTTATGCCTCCATAAAGGGGAAGGAGAGGTGGGGTGATGCATAAAACCAGCGTTTGATATAAGCACAGGGACCGTTCCAAAAACCAACTTTGGAATAGACAAGACCTACACCTTCCTCAGTGAAAGAGACTCAAAACCCCATATTTCCCACAGAGGAATATATCTGACTAGTAAGAATGTTAAAACCTATGTATTGATATGACTCCATAAGGGAATCAAGTGTGTCTAGAGTGGCATAAACATGGCAGCGAGAATCAGCTCAAACCCACTATAAAAAGGAATTTGAAAAGCAAAACCAAAAAACAGGGAAATTCTTTACAATTCCTTCAGGGTGTCTGAGGAAACCTGGAAAGACCCTATCTACAATGACAGCTGGATGTGGCATAAGGCTGGACACTTGGGACTGAGAGGATTGGTGAGATTGGGTGAGCAAATGCAAACCCTTTCAAGCAATAATGCATGGCCCCCATTCCATGGGTCCCAACTCTCCAGGTTCAAGGGAATATTACTACAGCTATAACATGTACAGGAAACCTAGAGAATGGACACACTGTGAATACGAAAGGTTTCTAAAACTCATCGAATAGTCCCTTTCCTGGTGCTCCAGTTTGACTTTCCAACTGCCTTACTATCAATCTCCCAACTTGGAGAGACAGGCCCTTTAACCTCCTGGTTTGCACAGGTTCCCAATTTGGCAGAGGATGGAAGGGACGAGGGAGAACCCATGAGAGAGTAGCTGTTAGGCATTTGGACGGGCACATGTCACTCTAATTTCCCGGCAGGAAGAAGAATTAACCAAAGTCTCAGCCACCCACCGGGAACCAGTATAGGACATGATCCAAAATTTTGGACTTGCGTTCAGCTCACAAAAAACGAGTTGAGAAATGGAGCTCAGGGGCACAGCAATTCACAAACTGGCAGAGTGATAAAGGACAACTATCGTCCAAAAATCTGTTGAGGGAAGTCAACGAGGCGGACTTGAAAGCGAGGCAAAATAGCAGGAAACAGATTTCAAGAGGTACCTTGGAATCGCCTGTAAAGCACAGGAAGAGGGGCACAAATTGGACAATGGTGCACTTGGCCAAAAAGGGCGTATGCGTTTTCTCCTGAATATATTCAGGAGAAAACGCATACGCCCTTTTTGGCCAAGCAAGCAAGCGGGCAATGCAAATCTGCACTACAAAGAAGTATCACTTCCCACCGGTCAAAAGGGACATCCACAAAATGTGTGAAAACCAGAAAGGCAAGACAGGCCCTGGAGAACTGGGAGCCTTGTTATGCTGATGGGCGGGATGTCAATTGCCAACTGCCTCACTGGAGGAGTTCATTGTGTTCCCTAAAACAAGTAAACAACAGAGCTACAGAGCCAAGGCCACTTCCAGTCTAGGGAATATACCTGGGGAAAACTGAAAATCAATAAGAAAGAGCCACCTCCAAATTTAGGGCTGCACTGGCTACAAGAACCTCAACTTGGGTACACCTTAAATATCCCAGGAAATATAAAAATGGTTCAAAACATTGTGGTACTTACGTACGATGGAATATCCCTCAGCCATGAAATCAATGTCATAAGACCAGTAGCAGCAAAGTGAGTGGATTCAGTTACGATGATTCTAAGTCAAATAAGTCACACAGAAAAAGAAACTTATCATAAGATATCACTTATGAAGATCCTGTAAACATGGCTACACGTGAACTGAGTTAGGAAAGAGAACAGAGTCTCACATTTAGAAAACACTCTTATGCCTCCATAAAGGGGAAGGAGAGGTGGGGTGATGCATAAAACCAGCGTTTGATATAAGCACAGGGACCGTTCCAAAAACCAACTTTGGAATAGACAAGACCTACACCTTCCTCAGTGAAAGAGACTCAAAACCCCATATTTCCCACAGAGGAATATATCTGACTAGTAAGAATCTTAAAACCTATGTATTGATATGACTCCATAAGGGAATCAAGTGTGTCTAGAGTGGCATAAACATGGCAGCGAGAATCAGCTCAAACCCACTATAAAAAGGAATTTGAAAAGCAAAACCAAAAAACAGGGAAATTCTTTACAATTCCTTCAGGGTGTCTGAGGAAACCTGGAAAGACCCTATCTACAATGACAGCTGGATGTGGCATAAGGCTGGACACTTGGGACTGAGAGGATTGGTGAGATTGGGTGAGCAAATGCAAACCCTTTCAAGCAATAATGCATGGCCCCCATTCCATGGGTCCCAACTCTCCAGGTTCAAGGGAATATTACTACAGCTATAACATGTACAGGAAACCTAGAGAATGGACACACTGTGAATACGAAAGGTTTCTAAAACTCATCGAATAGTCCCTTTCCTGGTGCTCCAGTTTGACTTTCCAACTGCCTTACTATCAATCTCCCAACTTGGAGAGACAGGCCCTTTAACCTCCTGGTTTGCACAGGTTCCCAATTTGGCAGAGGATGGAAGGGACGAGGGAGAACCCATGAGAGAGTAGCTGTTAGGCATTTGGACGGGCACATGTCACTCTAATTTCCCGGCAGGAAGAAGAATTAACCAAAGTCTCAGCCACCCACCGGGAACCAGTATAGGACATGATCCAAAATTTTGGACTTGCGTTCAGCTCACAAAAAACGAGTTGAGAAATGGAGCTCAGGGGCACAGCAATTCACAAACTGGCAGAGTGATAAAGGACAACTATCGTCCAAAAATCTGTTGAGGGAAGTCAACGAGGCGGACTTGAAAGCGAGGCAAAATAGCAGGAAACAGATTTCAAGAGGTACCTTGGAATCGCCTGTAAAGCACAGGAAGAGGGGCACAAATTGGACAATGGTGCACTTGGCCAAAAAGGGCGTATGCGTTTTCTCCTGAATATATTCAGGAGAAAACGCATACGCCCTTTTTGGCCAAGCAAGCAAGCGGGCAATGCAAATCTGCACTACAAAGAAGTATCACTTCCCACCGGTCAAAAGGGACATCCACAAAATGTGTGAAAACCAGAAAGGCAAGACAGGCCCTGGAGAACTGGGAGCCTTGTTATGCTGATGGGCGGGATGTCAATTGCCAACTGCCTCACTGGAGGAGTTCATTGTGTTCCCTAAAACAAGTAAACAACAGAGCTACAGAGCCAAGGCCACTTCCAGTCTAGGGAATATACCTTGGGAAAACTGAAAATCAATAAGAAAGAGCCACCTCCAAATTTAGGGCTGCACTGACTACAAGAACCTTAACTTTGGTACACCTTAAATATCCCAGGAAATATAAAAATGGTTCAAAACATTGTGGTACTTACGTACGATGGAATATCCCTCAGCCATGAAATCAATGTCATAAGACCAGTAGCAGCAAAGTGAGTGGATTCAGGTACGATGATTCTAAGTGAAATAAGTCACACAGAAAAAGAAACTTATCATAAGATATCACTTATGAAGATACTGTAAACATGGCTACACGTGAACTGAGTTAGGAAAGAGAACAGTGTCTCACATTTAGAAAACACTCTTATGCCTGCATAAAGGGGAAGGAGAGGTGGGGTGATGCATAAAACCAGAGTTTGATATAAGCACAGGGACCGTTTCAAAAACCAACTTTGGAACTGACAAGACCGACACCTTCCTCAGTGAAAGAGACTCAAAACCCCATATTTCCCACAGAGGAATATATCTGACTAGTAAGAATCTTAAAACCTATGTATTGATATGTCTCCATAAGGGAATCAAGTGTGTCTAGAGTGGCATAAACATGGCAGCGAGTATCAGCTCAAACCCACTATAAAAAGGAATTTCAAAAGCAAAACCAAAAAACAGGGAAATTCTTTACAATTCCTTCAGGGTGTCTGAGGAAACCTGGAAAGACCCTATCTACAATGACAGCTGGATGTGGCATAAGGCTGGACACTTGGGACTGAGAGGATTGGTGAGATTGGGTGAGCAAATGCAGACCCTTTCAAGCAATAATGCATGGCCCCCATTCCATGGGTCCCAACTCTCCATGTTCAAGGGAATATTACTACAGCTATAACATGTACAGGAAACCTAGAGAATGGACACACTGTGAATACGAAAGGTTTCTAAAACTCAACGAATAGTCCCTCTCCTGGTGCTCCAGTTTGACTTTCCAACTGCCTTACTATCAATCTCCCAACTTGGAGAGACAGGCCCTTTAACCTCCTGGTTTGCACAGGTTCCCAATTTGGCAGAGGATGGAAGGGACGAGGGAGAACCCATGAGAGAGTAGCTGTTAGGCATTTGGACGGGCACATGTCACTCTAATTTCCCGGCAGGAGGAAGAATTAACCAAAGTCTCAGCCACCCACCGGGAACCAGTATAGGACATGATCCAAAATTTTGGACTTGCGTTCAGCTCACAAAAAACGAGTTGAGAAATGGAGCTCAGGGGCACAGCAATTCACAAACTGGCAGAGTGATAAAGGACAACTATCGTCCAAAAATCTGTTGAGGGAAGTCAATGAGGCGGACTTGAAAGCGAGGCAAAATAGCAGGAAACAGATTTCAAGAGGTACCTTGGAATCGCCTGTAAAGCACAGGAAGAGGGGCACAACTTGGACAATGGTTCACTTGGCCAAAAAGGGCGTATGCGTTTTCTCCTGAATATATTCAGGAGAAAATGCATATGCCCTTTTTGTCCAAGCAAGTAAGCAGGCAATGAAAATCTGCACTACAAAGAAGTATCATTTCCCACCAGTCAAAAGGGACATCCACAAAATGTGTAAAAACCAGAAAGGCAAGACAGGCCCTGGATAACTGGGACCCTTGTTATGCTGATGGGCGGGATGTAAATTGCCAACTGCCTCACTGGAGGAGTGCATTGTGTTCCCTAAAACAAGTAAACAACAGAGCTACAGAGCCAAGGCCACTTCCAGTCTAGGGAATATACCTTGGGAAAACTGAAAATCAATAAGAAAGAGCCACCTCCAAATTTAGGGCTGCACTGACTACAAGAACCTCAACTTGGGTACACCTTAAATATCCCAGGAAATATAAAAATGGTTCAAAACCTTGTGGTACTTACGTACGATGGAATATCCCTCAGCCATGAAATCAATGTCATAAGACAAGTAGCAGCAAAGTGAGTGGATTCAGGTACGATGATTCTAAGTGAAATAAGTCACACAGAAAAAGAAACTTATCATAAGATATCACTTATGAAGATCCTGTAAACATGGCTACACGTGAACTGAGTTAGGAAAGAGAACAGAGTCTCACATTTAGAAAACACGCTTATGCCTGCATAAAGGGGAAGGAGAGGTGGGGTGATGCATAAAACCAGAGTTTGATATAAGCACAGGGACCGTTTCAAAAACCAACTTTGGAATTGACAAGACCGACACCTTCCTCAGTGAAGGAGACTCAAAACCCCATATTTCCCACAGAGGAATATATCTGACTAGTAAGAATCTTAAAACCTATGTATTGATATGACTCCATAAGGGAATCAAGTGTGTCTAGAGTGGCATAAACATGGCAGCGAGAATCAGCTCAAACCCACTATAAAAAGGAATTTCAAAAGCAAAACCAAAAAACAGGGAAATTCTTTACAATTCCTTCAGGGTTTCTGAGGAAACCTGGAAAGACCCTATCTACAATGACAGCTGGATGTGGCATAAGGCTGGACACTTGGGACTGAGAGGATTGGTGAGATTGGGTGAGCAAATGCAGACCCTTTCAAGCAATAATGCATGGCCCCCATTCCATGGGTCCCAACTCTCCAGGTTCAAGGGAATATTACTACAGCTATAACATGTACAGGAAACCTAGAGAATGGACACACTGTGAATACGAAAGGTTTCTAAAACTCAACGAATAGTCCCTCTCCTGGTGCTCCAGTTTGACTTTCCAACTGCCTTACTATCAATCTCCCAACTTGGAGAGACAGGCCCTTTAACCTCCTGGGTTGCACAGGTTCCCAATATGGCAGAGGATGGAAGGGACGAGGGAGAACCCATGAGAGAGTAGCTGTTAGGCATTTGGACGGGCACATGTCACTCTAATTTCCCGGCAGGAAGAAGAATTAACCAAAGTCTCAGCCACCCACCGGGAACCAGTATAGGACATGATCCAAAATTTTGGACTTGCGTTCTGCTCCCAAAAAACGAGTTGAGAAATGGAGCTCAGGGGCACAGCAATTCACAAACTGGCAGAGTGATAAAGGACAACTATCGTCCAAAAATCTGTTGAGGGAAGTCAACGAGGCGGACTTGAAAGTGAGGCAAAATAGCAGGAAACAGATTTCAAGAGGTATGTTGGAATCGCCTGTAAAGCACAGGAAGAGGGGCACAACTTGGACAATGGTGCACTTGGCCAAAAAGGGCATATGCGTTTTCTCCTGAATATATTCAGGAGAAAACGCATATGCCCTTTTTGGCCAAGCAAGCAAGCGGGCAATGCAAATCTGCACTACAAAGAAGTATCACTTCCCACCGGTCAAAAGGGACATCCACAAAATGTGTAAAAACCAGAAAGGCAAGACAGGCCCTGGAGAACTGGGAGCCTTGTTATGCTGATGGGCGGGATGTAAATTGCCAACTGCCTCACTGGAGGAGTGCATTGTGTTCCCTAAAACAAGTAAACAACAGAGCTATAGAGCCAGTGCCACATCCACTCTAGGGAATATACCTTGGGAAAACTGAAAATCAATAAGAAAGAGCCACCTCCAAATTTAGGGCAGCACTGGCTACAAGAACCTTAACTTGGGTACACCTTAAATATCCCAGGAAATATAAAAATGGTTCAAAACATTGTGGTACTTACGTACGATGGAATATCCCTCAGCGATGAAATCAATGTCATAAAACCAGTAGCAGCAAAGTGAGTGGATTCAGGTACGATGATTCTAAGTGAAATAAGTCACACAGAAAAAGGAACTTATCATAAGATATCACTTATGAAGATCCTGTAAACATGGCTACACGTGAACTGAGTTAGGAAAGAGAACAGAGTCTCACATTTAGAAAACACTCTTATGCCTGCATAAAGGGTAAGGAGAGGTGGGGTGATGCATAAAACCAGAGTTTGATATAAGCACAGGGACCGTTTCAAAAACCAACTTTGGAATTGACAAGACCGACACCTTCCTCAGTGAAAGAGACTCAAAACCCCATATTTCCCACAGAGGAATATATCTGACTAGTAAGAATCTTAAAACCTATGTATTGATATGTCTCCATAAGGGAATCAAGTGTGTCTAGAGTGGCATAAACATGGCAGCGAGAATCAGCTCAAACCCACTATAAAAAGGAATTTCAAAAGCAAAACCAAAAAACAGGGAAATTCTTTACAATTCCTTCAGGGTGTCTGAGGAAACCTGGAAAGACCCTGTCTACAATGACAGCTGGATGTGGCATAAGGCTGGACACTTGGGACTGAGAGGATTGGTGAGATTGGGTGAGCAAATGCAGACCCTTTCAAGCAATAATGCATGGCCCCCATTCCATGGGTCCCAACTCTCCAGGTTCAAGGGAATATTACTACAGCTATAACATGTACAGGAAACCTAGAGAATGGACACACTGTGAATACGAAAGGTTTCTAAAACTCAACGAATAGTCCCTCTCCTGGTGCTCCAGTTTGACTTTCCAACTGCCTTACTATCAATCTCCCAACTTGGAGAGACAGGCCCTTTAACCTCCTGGTTTGCACAGGTTCCCAATTTGGCAGAGGATGGAAGGGACGAGGGAGAACCCATGAGAGAGTAGCTGTTAGGCATTTGGACGGGCACATGTCACTCTAATTTCCCGGCAGGAAGAAGAATTAACCAAAGTCTCAGCCACCCACCGGGAACCAGTATAGGACATGATCCAAAATTTTGGACTTGCGTTCAGCTCACAAAAAACGAGTTGAGAAATGGAGCTCAGGGGCACAGCAATTCACAAACTGGCAGAGTGATAAAGGACAACTATCGTCCAAAAATCTGTTGAGGGAAGTCAACGAGGCGGACTTGAAAGTGAGGCAAAATAGCAGGAAACAGATTTCAAGAGGTACGTTGGAATCGCCTGTAAAGCACAGGAAGAGGGGCACAACTTGGACAATGGTGCACTTGGCCAAAAAGGGCGTATGCGTTTTCTCCTGAATATATTCAGGAGAAAACGCATACGCCCTTTTTGGCCAAGCAAGCAAGCGGGCAATGCAAATCTGCACTACAAAGAAGTATCACTTCCCACCGGTCAAAAGGGACATCCACAAAATGTGTAAAAACCAGAAAGGCAAGACAGGCCCTGGAGAACTGGGAGCCTTGTTATGCTGAAGGGCGGGATGTAAATTGCCAACTGCCTCACTGGAGGAGTGCATTGTGTTCCCTAAAACAAGTAAACAACAGAGCTATAGAGCCAGGGCCACATCCACTCTAGGGAATATACCTTAGGAAAACTGAAAATCAATAAGAAAGAGCCACCTCCAAATTTAGGGCTGCACTGGCTACAAGAACCTCAAGTTGGGTACACCTTAAATATCCCAGGAAATATAAAAATGGTTCAAAACATTGTGGTACTTACGTACGATGGAATATCCCTCAGCCATGAAATCAATGTCATAAGACCAGTAGAAGAAAAATGAATGGATTCAGGTACGATGATTCTAAGTGAAATAAGTCACACAGAAAAAGAAACTTATCATAAGATATCACTTATGAAGATCCTGTAAACATGGCTACACATGAACTGAGTTAGGAAAGAGAACAGAGTCTCACATTTAAAAAACATTCTTATGCCTGCTTAAGGGGAAAGGAGAGGTGGGGTGATGCATAAAACTAGACTTTGATAGAATCAAACGTACCCTTCCAAAAACCATCTATGGAATAGAAAAGACCTACACCTTCCTCAGTGAAAGGTACTCAGAACCCCATATTTCCCGGAGAGGAATATATCACACTAGAAAGAATCTTAAAACCTATGTATTGATATGTCTCCATAAGGTAATCAAGTGTGTCTAGAGTGGCATAAACATGGCAGCGAGAATCAGCTCAAACCCACTATAAAAGGGAATTTCAAAAACAAAACAAATAAACAGGGAAATTCCTTACAATTCCTTCAGGGTCTCTGATGAAACCTGGAATAAGCCTATCTAC
Source organism: Mesoplodon densirostris (assembly GCF_025265405.1). NCBI lineage: Eukaryota > Metazoa > Chordata > Mammalia > Artiodactyla > Ziphiidae > Mesoplodon > Mesoplodon densirostris. Next base: position 187,752 of record NW_026778187.1, on the reverse strand, counting down.
AATGACAGCTGGATGTGGCATAAGGCTGGACACTTGGGACTGAGCTGATTGGTGAGATTGGGTGAGCAAATGCAGACCCTTTCAAGCAATATTTCATGGCACCCATTCCATGGCTCCCAACTCTCCAGGTTGAAGGGAATATTACTACAGCTATAACATGTACAGGAAACCTAGAGAATGGACACATGGTGAATACGACAGGTTTCTAAAACTCAACGATTAGTCCCTGTCCTCGTGCTCCAGTTTGACTTTCCAACTGCCTTACTATCAATCTCCCAACTTGGAGAGACAGGCCCTTTAACCTCCTGGTTTGCACAGGTTCCCAATTTGGCAGAGGATGGAAGGGACGAGGGAGAACCCATGAGAGAGTAGCTGTTAGGCATTTGGATGGGCACATGTCACTCTAATCTCCCGGCAGGAAGAAGAATTAAACAAAGTCTCAGCCACCCACCGGGAACCAGTATAGGACATGATCCAAAATTTTGGACTTGCGTTCAGCTCACAAAAAAAGAGTTGAGAAATGGAGCTCAGGGGCACAGCAATTCACAAACTGGCAGAATGATAAAGGACAACTACCGTCCAAAAATCTGTTGAGGGAATGCAGCGAGCCAGACTTGAAAGCGAGGCAGAAGAGCAGGAAACAGATTTCAAGAGGTACGTTGGAATCGCCTTTAAAGCACAGGAAGAGGGGCACAACTTTGACACTGATGGAATTGGACAAAAAGGGCATATGCGTTTTCTCCTGAATATATTCACGAGAAAACGCATAAGCCCTTTTTGGCCAAGCAAGCAAGCGGGCAATGCAAATCTGCACTACAAAGAAGTATCACTTCCCACCGGTCAAAAGGGACATCCACAAAATGTGTAAAAACCTGAAAGGCAAGACATGCCCTGGAGAACACGGAGCCATGTTATGCTGATGGGCAGGATGTAAATTGCCAACTGCCTCTCTGGAGGAGTGCATTGTGTTCCCTAAAACAAGTTAACAACAGAGCTACAGAGCCAAGGGCGCTTCCTGTCTAGGGAATATACCTTGGGAAAACTGAAAATCAATAAGACAGAGCCACCCCAAAATTTAGGGCTGCACGGCTTACAAGAACCTCAACTTGGGTACACCTTAAATATCCCAGGAAATATAAAATTGGTTCAAAATATTGTGGTACTTACGTACGATGGAATATCCCTCAGCCATGAAATCAATGTCATAAGACCAGTTGCACAAAATGAGTGGATTCAGGTACGATGATTCTAAGTGAAATAAGTCACACAGAAAAAGAAACCTATCTTAAGATATCACTTATGAAGCTCCTTTAAACATGGCTACACATGAACTGAGTTAGGAAAGAGAACAGAGTCTCACATTTAGAAAACACTCTTATGCCTTCTTAAAGGGGAAGGAGAGGTGGGGTGATGAATAAAACCAGAGTTTGATATAAGCTCAGGCCACGTTCCAAAAACCAACTATTGAATAGACAAGACCTACACCTTCCTCAGTGAAAGGGAATCAAAACCCCATATTTCCTGCAGAGGAATATATTTCACTTGTAAGAATATTAAAACCAATGTATTGATATATCTGCATAAGGGAATCAAGTGTGTCTAGAGTGGCATAAACATGGCAGCGAGAATCAGCTCAAACCCACTATAAAAAGTAATTTCAAAAACAAAAGAAAAAAACAGGGAAATTCTTTGTAATTCCCTCAGGGTCTCTGATGAACCCTGAAATGACTCTATCTACAATGACAGCTGGATGTGGCATAAGGCTGGACACTTGGCACTGAGAGGACTGGTGAGATTGGGTGAGCAAAAGCAGACCCTTTAAAGCAATAATGCATGGCACCCATTCCATGGGTCCCAACTCTTCATATTGAAGTGAATATTACGACAGCTATAACATGTACGGGAAACCTAGAGAATGGACACACTGGGAACACGAAAGGTTACTAAAACTCAATGAATTGTCCCTCTCCTGGTGCTCTGGTTTGACTTTCCAACTGATTTACTATCAATCACCCAACATGGAGAGACAGCCCCTTTTACCTCCTGGTTTGCACAGGTTGCCAATTTGGCTGAGGAGGAATGGGAAGAGGGAGATCCAATGAGAGAGTAGCTGTTAGGCATTTGGACGGGCACATGTCACTCTAATTTCCCGGCAGGAAGAAGAATTAACCAAAATCTCTCCCACCCACCGGGAACCACTATAGGACATGATCCAAAATTTTGGACTTGCGTTCAGCTCACAAAAAACGAGTTGAAAAATGGAGCTCAGGGGCACAGCAATTCACAAACTGGCAGAGTAATAAAGGACAACTATCGTCCAAAAATCTGTTGAGGGAAGGCAAAGAGGCGGACTTGAATGTGAGGCAGAATAGCAGGAAACAGATTTCAAGAGGTACGTTGGAATCGCCTTTAAAGCACAGGAAGAGGGGCACAACTTGGACAATGATGCACTTGGCCAAAAATGGCGTATGCGTTTTCTCCTGAATATATTCAGGAGAAAACGCATACGCCCTTTTTGCCCAAGCAAGCAAGCGGGCAATGCAAATCTGCACTACAAAGAAGTATCACTTCCCAACGGTCAAAAGGGACATCCACAAAATGTGTAAAAACCTGAAAGGCAAGACAGACCCTGGAGAACAAGGAGCCTTCTTATGCTGATGGGCGGGATGTAAATTGCCAACTGCCTCTCTGGAAGAGTGCATTGTGTTCCCTAAAACAAGTAAACAACAGAGCTACAGAGCCAAGGGCGCTTCCAGTCTAGGGAATATACCTTGGGAAAACTGAAAATCAATAAGACAGAGCCACCCCAAAATTTAGGGCTGCACTGCTTACAAGAACCTCAACATGGGTACACCTTAAATATCCTAGGAAATATAAACTTGGTTCAAAAAATTGTGGTACTTACGTATGATGGAATATCCCTCAGCCATGAAATCAATGTCATAAGACCAGTTGCACCAAAATGAGTGGATTCAGGTACGATGATTCTAAGTGAAATATGTCACACAGAAAATGAAACTTATCATAAGATATCACTTATGAAGATCCTGTAAACATGGCTACACATGAACTGAGTTAGGAAAGAGAACAGAGTCTCACATTTAGAAAATACTCTTATGCCTTCTTAAGGGGGAAGGAGAGGTGTGGTGATGCATAAAACCAGAGTTTGATATAAGCACAGGTACCATTCCAAAAACCAACTATGGAATAGACAAGACCTACACCTAACTCAGTGAAAGGGACTCAAAATCCCATATTTCCCACAGATGAATATTTCTCACGACTAAGAATCATAAAACTTATTTATTGATATGTATCCATAAGGGAATCTACTGAGTCTAGAATGGCATAAACATGGCAGCGAGAATCAGCTCAAACACACAATAAAAAGGAATTACAAAAACAAAACAAAAAAAACGGGTAATTCTTTAAAATTCCTTCGGAGTCTCTGATGAAACCTGGAATGACCCTATCTACAATGACAGCTGGATGTGGCATAAGGCTGGACACTTGGGACTGAGAAAATTGGTGAGATTGGGTGAGCAAAGGCAGTCCCTTTAAAGCAATAATGCATGGCCCCCATTCCATGGGTCCCAACTCTCCAGGTTCAAGGGAATATTACTACAGCTATAACATGTACAGGAAACCTAGAGAATGGACACACTGTGAATACGAAAGGTTTCTAAAACTCAACGAATAGTCCCTCTCCTGGTGCTCCAGTTTGACTTTCCAACTGCCGTACTATCAATCTCCCAACTTGGAGAGACAGGCCCTTTAACCTCCTGGTTTGCACAGGTTCCCAATTTGGCAGAGGATGGAAGGGACGAGGGAGAACCCATGAGAGAGTAGCTGTTAGGCATTTGGACGGGCACATGTCACTCTAATTTCCCGGCAGGAAGAAGAATTAACGAAAGTCTCAGCCACCCACCGGGAACCAGTATAGGACATGATCCAAAATTTTGGACTTGCGTTCAGCTCCCAAAAAACGAGTTAAGAAATGGAGCTCAGTGGCACAGCAATTCACAAACTGGCAGAGTGATAAAGGACAACTATCGTCCAAAAATCTCTTGAGAGAAGTCAACGAGGTGCACTTGAAAGCGAGGCAAAATAGCAGGAAACAGATTTCAAGAGGTACGTTGGAATCGCCTATAAAGCACAGGAAGAGGGGCACAAATTGGACAATGATGCACTTGGCCAAAAAGGGCGTATGCGTTTTCTCCTGAATATATTCAGGAGAAAACGCATACGCCCTTTTTGGCCAAGCAAGCAAGCGGGCAATGCAAATCTGCACTACAAAGAAGTATCACTTCCCACCGGTCAAAAGGGACATCCACAAAATGTGTAAAAACCAGAAAGGCAAGACAGGCCCTGGAGAACAGGGAGCCTTGTTATGCTGATGGGCGGGATGTAAATTGCCAACTGCCTCACTGGAGGAGTGCATTGTGTTCCCTAAAACAAGTAAACAACAGAGCTACAGAGCCAAGGCCACTTCCAGTCTAGGGAATATACCTTGGGAAAACTGAAAATCAATAAGAAAGAGCCACCTCCAAATTTAGGGCTGCACTGACTACAAGAACCTCAACTTGGGTACACCTTAAATATCCCAGGAAATATAAAAATGGTTCAAAACATTGTGGTACTTACGTACGATGGAATATTCCTCAGCCATGAAATCAATGTCATAAGACCAGTAGCAGCAAAGTGAGTGGATTCAGGTACGATGATTCTAAGTGAAATAAGTCACGCAGAAAAAGAAACTTATCATAAGATATCACTTATGAAGATCCTGTAAACACGGCTACACGTGAACTGAGTTAGGAAAGAGAACAGAGTCTCACATTTAGAAAACACTCTTATGCCTGCATAAAGGGGATGGAGAGGTGGGGTGATGCATAAAACCAGTGTTTGATATAAGCACAGGGACCGTTCCAAAAACCAACTTTGGAATAGACAAGACCTACACCTTCCTCAGTGAAAGAGACTCAAAACCCCATATTTCCCGCAGAGGAATATATCTGACTAGTAAAAATCTTAAAACCTATGTATTGATATGACTCCATAAGGGAATCAAGTGTGTCTAGAGTGGCATAAACATGGCAGCGAAAATCAGCTCAAACCCACTATAAAAAGGAATTTCAAAAGCAAAACCAAAAAACAGGGAAATTCTTTACAATTCCTTCAGGGTGTCTGAGGAAACCTGGAAAGACCCTATCTACAATGACAGCTGGATGTGGCATAAGGCTGGACACTTGGGACTGAGAAAATTGGTGAGATTGGGTGAGCAAAGGCAGTCCCTTTCAAGCAATAATGCATGCCACCTCTTCCATGGGTCCCAACTCTTCATGTTGAAGGGAATATTACTACAGCTATAACATGTACGTGAAACCTAGAGAATAGACACACAGTGATTATGAAAGGTTTCTAAAACTCAACGAATAGTCCCTCTACAGCTGCTCTGGTTTGACTTTCCAACTGCTTTACTATCAATCAACCAACTAGGAGAGACAGCCCCTTTAACCTCCTGGTTCGCACAGGTTGTCAATTTGGCAGAGGATGAAAGGGAAGAGGAAGAAACAATGAGAGAGTAGCTGTTAGGCATTTGGACAGGCATATTTCATACTAATTTCCCAGCAGGAAGAAGAATTAACCAAAGTCTCAGCCACCCACCGGGAACCAGTATAGGTCCTGAACCAAAATTTTGGACTTGCATTCAGCTCACTAAAAACGAGTTGAAAAATGGAGCTCAGGGGCACAGCAATTCACAAACTGGCAGAGTAATAAAGCACAACTATTGTCCAAAAATCTGTTGAGGGTAGGCAACGAGGCGGACTTGAATGCGAGGCAGAATAGCAGGAAACAGATTTAAAGAGGTACGTTGGAATCGCCTGTAAAGCACAGGAAGAGGGGCACAAGTTCGACAATGATGCACTTGGCCAAAAAGGGCGTATGTGTTTTCTCCTGAATATATTCAGGAGAAAACGCATACGCCCTTTTTGGCCAAGCAAGCAAGCGGGGAATGCAAATCTGCACTACAAAGAAGTATCACTTCCCACCGGTCAAAAGGGACATCCACAAAATGTGTAAAATCCAGAAAGGCAAGACAGGCCCTGGAGAACAGGGAGCCTTGTTATGCTGATGGGCGTGATGTAAATTGCCAACTGCCTCTCTGGAGGAGTGCATTGTGTTCCCTAAAACAAGTAAACAACAGACCTACAGAGCCAAGGGCGCTTCCAGTCTAGGGAATATACCTTGGGAAAACTGAAAATCAATAAGACACGGCCACCGCAAAATTTAGGGCTGCACTGCTTACAGGAAGCTCAACGTGGGTACACCTTAAATATCCCACGAAATATAAACTTGGTTCACATTATTGTGGTACTTACGTATGATGGAATATCCGTCAGCCATGAAATCAATGTCATAAGACCAGTAGAAGCAAAATGAATGGATTCAGGTACGATGATTCTTAGTGAAATAAGTCACACAGAAAAAGAAACTTATCATAAAATATCACTTATGAAGATCCTGTAAACATGGCTACACATGAACTGAGTTAGGAAAGAGAACAGAGTCTCACATTTAAAAAACATTCTTATGCCTGCTTAAGGGGAAAGGAGAGGTGGGGTGATGCATAAAACTAGACTTTGATAGAATCACACGTACCCTTCCAAAAACCATCTATGGAATAGAAAAGACCTACACCTTCCTCAGTGAAAGGTACTCAGAACCCCATATTTCCCGGAGAGGAATATATCACACTAGAAAGAATCTTAAAACCTATGTATTGATATGTCTCCATAAGGGAATCAAGTGTGTCTAGATTGGCATAAACATGGCAGCGAGAATCAGCTCAAACCCACTATAAAAGGGAATTTCAAAAACAAAACAAATAAACAGGGAAATTCTTTACAATTCCTTCAGGGTCTCTGATGAAACCTGGAATAAACCTATCTACAATGACAGCTGGATGTGGCATAAGGCTGTACACTTGGGACTGAGAGGATTGGTGAGATTGGGTGAGCAAATGCAGACCCTTTCAAGCAATATTTCATGGCACCCATTCCATGGCTCCCAACTCTCCAGGTTGAAGGGAATATTACTACAGCTATAACATGTACAGGAAACCTAGAGAATGGACACATGGTGAATACGACAGGTTTCTAAAACTCAACGAATAGTCCCTCTCCTGGTGCTCCAGTTTGACTTTCCAACTGCCTTACTATCAATCTCCCAACTTGGAGAGACAGGCCCTTTAACCTCCTGGTTTGCACAGGTTCCCAATTTGGCAGAGGATGGAAGGGACGAGGGAGAACCCATGAGAGAGTAGCTGTTAGGCATTTGGATGGGCACATGTCAGTCTAATCTCCCGGCAGGAAGAAGAATTAACCAAAGTCTCAGCCACCCACCGGGAACCAGTATAGGACATGATCCAAAATTTTGGACTTGCGTTCAGCTCACAAAAAAAGAGTTGAGAAATGGAGCTCAGGGGCACAGCAATTCACAAACTGGCAGAATGATAAAGGACAACTACCATCCAAAAATCTGTTGAGGGAATGCAGCGAGCCAGACTTGAAAGCGAGGCAGAAGAGCAGGAAACAGATTTCAAGAGGTACGTTGGAATCGCCTTTAAAGCACAGGAAGAGGGGCACAACTTTGACACTGATGGAATTGGACAAAAAGGGCGTATGCGTTTTCTCCTGAATATATTCAGGAGAAAACGCATACGCCCTTTTTGGCCAAGCAAGCAAGCGGGCAATGCAAATCTGCACTACAAAGAAGTATCACTTCCCACCGGTCAAAAGGGACATCCACAAAATGTGTAAAAACCTGAAAGGCAAGACATGCCCTGGAGAACACGGAGCCATGTTATGCTGATGGGCAGGATGTAAATTGCCAACTGCCTCTCTGGAGGAGTGCATTGTGTTCCCTAAAACAAGTTAACAACAGAGCTACAGAGCCAAGGGCGCTTCCTGTCTAGGGAATATACCTTGGGAAAACTGAAAATCAATAAGACAGAGCCACCCCAAAATTTAGGGCTGCACAATTTACAAGAACCTCAACTTGGGTACACCTTAAATATCCCAGGAAATATAAAATTGGTTCAAAATATTGTGGTACTTACGTACGATGGAATATCCCTCAGCCATGAAATCAATGTCATAAGACCAGTTGCACAAAATAAGTGGATTCAGGTACGATGATTCTAAGTGAAATAAGTCACACAGAAAAAGAAACCTATCATAAGATATCACTTATGAAGCTCCTTTAAACATGGCTACACATGAACTGAGTTAGGAAATAGAACAGAGTCTCACATTTAGAAAACACTCTTATGCCTTCTTAAAGGGGAAGGAGAGGTGGGGTGATGAATAAAACCAGAGTTTGATATAAGCTCAGGCCACGTTCCAAAAACCAACTATTGAATAGACAAGACCTACACCTTCCTCAGTGAAAGGGAATCAAAACCCCATATTTCCTGCAGAGGAATATATTTCACTTGTAAGAATATTAAAACCAATGTATTGATATATCTGCATAAGGGAATCAAGTGTGTCTAGAGTGGCATAAACATGGCAGCGAGAATCAGCTCAAACCCACTATAAAAAGTAATTTCAAAAACAAAAGAAAAAAACAGGGAAATTCTTTATAATTCCCTCAGGGTCTCTGATGAACCCTGAAATGACTCTATCTACAATGACAGCTGGATGTGGCATAAGGCTGGACACTTGGCACTGAGAGGACTGGTTAGATTGGGTGAGCAAATGCAGACCCTTTAAAGCAATAATGCATGGCACCCATTCCATGGGTCCCAACTCTTCAGATTAAAGTGAATATTACGACAGCTATAACATGTACGGGAAACCTAGAGAATGGACACACTGGGAACACGAAAGGTTACTAAAACTCAATGAATTGTCCCTCTCCTGGTGCTCTGGTTTGACTTTCCAACTGATTTACTATCAATCTCCCAACATGGAGAGACAGCCCCTTTTACCTCCTGGTTTGCACAGGTTGCCAATTTGGCTGAGGAGGAATGGGAAGAGGGAGATCCAATGAGAGAGTAGCTGTTAGGCATTTGGACGGGCACATGTCAATCTAATTTCCCGGCAGGAAGAAGAATTAACCAAAATCTCTCCCACCCACCGGGAACCACTATAGGACATGATCCAAAATTTTGGACTTGCGTTCAGCTCACAAAAAACGAGTTGAAAAATGGAGCTCAGGGGCACAGCAATTCACAAACTGGCAGAGTAATAAAGGACAACTATCGTCCAAAAATCTGTTGAGGGAAGGCAACGAGGCGGACTTGAATGTGAGGCAGAATAGCAGGAAACAGATTTCAAGAGGTACGTTGGTATCGCCTTTAAAGCACAGGAAGAGGGGCACAACTTGGACAATGATGCACTTGGCCAAAAAGGGCGTATGCGTTTTCTCCTGAATATATTCAGGAGAAAACGCATACGCCCTTTTTGCCCAAGCAAGCAAGCGGGCAATGCAAATCTGCACTACAAAGAAGTATCACTTCGCAACGGTCAAAAGGGACATCCACAAAATGTGTAAAAACCTGAAAGGCAAGACAGACCCTGGAGAACAAGGAGCCTTCTTATGCTGATGGGCGGGATGTAAATTGCCAACTGCCTCTCTGGAAGAGTGCATTGTGTTCCATAAAACAAGTAAACAACAGAGCTACAGAGCCAAGGGCGCTTCCAGTCTAGGGAATATACCTTGGGAAAACTGAAAAGCAATAAGACAGAGCCACCCCAAAATTTAGGGCTGCACTGCTTACAAGAACCTCAACATGGGTACACCTTAAATATCCTAGGAAATATAAAATTGGTTCAAAAAATTGTGGTACTTACGTACGATGGAATATCCCTCAGCCATGAAATCAATGTCATAAGACCAGTTGCACCAAAATGAGTGGATTCAGGTACGATGATTCTAAGTGAAATATGTCACACAGAAAATGAAACTTATCATAAGATATCACTTATGAAGATCCTGTAAACATGGCTACACATGAACTGAGTTAGGAAAGAGAACAGAGTCTCACATTTAGAAAATACTCTTATGCCTTCTTAAGGGGGAAGGAGAGGTGTGGTGATGCATAAAACCAGAGTTTGATATAAGCACAGGTACCATTCCAAAAACCAACTATGGAATAGACAAGACCTACACCTTCCTCAGTGAAAGGGACTCAAAGTCCCATATTTCCCACAGATGAATATTTCTCACGAGTAAGAATCATAAAACTTATTTATTGATATGTATCCATAAGGGAATCTACTGAGTCTAGAATGGCATAAACATGGCAGCGAGAATCAGCTCAAACACACAATAAAAAGGAATTACAAAAACAAAACAAAAAAAACGGGTAATTCTTTAAAATTCCTTCGGGGTCTCTGATGAAACCTGGAATGACCCTATCTACAATGACAGCTGGATGTGGCATAAGGCTGGACACTTGGGACTGAGAAAATTGGTGAGATTGGGTGAGCAAAGGCAGTCCCTTTAAAGCAATAATGCATGGCCCCCATTCCATGGGTCCCAACTCTCCAGGTTCAAGGGAATATTACTACAGCTATAACATGTACAGGAAACCTAGAGAATGGACACACTGTGAATACGAAAGATTTCTAAAACTCAACGAATAGTCCCTCTTCTGGTGCTCCAGTTTGACTTTCCAACTGCCTTACTATCAATCTCCCAACTTGGAGAGACAGGCCCTTTAACCTCCTGGTTTGCACAGGTTCCCAATTTGGCAGAGGATGGAAGGGACGAGGGAGAACCCATGAGAGAGTAGCTGTTAGGCATTTGGACGGGCACATGTCACTCTAATTTCCCGGCAGGAAGAAGAATTAACCAAAGTCTCAGCCACCCACCGGGAACCAGTATAGGACATGATCCAAAATTTTGGACTTGAGTTCAGCTCCCAAAAAACGAGTTAAGAAATGGAGCTCAGTGGCACAGCAATTCACAAACTCGCAGAGTGATAAAGGACAACTATCGTCCAAAAATCTCTTGAGGGAAGTCAACGAGGTGCACTTGAAAGCGAGGCAAAATAGCAGGAAACAGATTTCAAGAGGTACGTTGGAATTGCCTGTAAAGCACAGGAAGAGGGGCACAAATTGGACAATGATGCACTTGGCCAAAAAGGGCGTATGCGTTTTCTCCTGAATATATTCAGGAGAAAACGCATACGCCCTTTTTGGCCAAGCAAGCAAGCGGGCAATGCAAATCTGCACTACAAAGAAGTATCACTTCCCACCGGTCAAAAGGGACATCCACAAAATGTGTAAAAACCAGAAAGGCAAGACAGGCCCTGGAGAACAGGGAGCCTTGTTATGCTGATGGGCAGGATGTAAATTGCCAACTGCCTCACTGGAGGAGTGCATTGTGTTCCCTAAAACAAGTAAACAACAGAGCTACAGAGCCAAGGCCACTTCCAGTCTAGGGAATATACCTGGGGAAAACTGAAAATCAATAAGAAAGAGCCACCTCCAAATTTAGGGCTGCACTGACAACAAGAACCTCAACTTGGGTACACCTTAAATATCCCAGGAAATATAAAAATGGTTCAAAACATTGTGGTACTTACGTACGATGGAATATCCCTCAGCCATGAAATCAATGTCATAAGACCAGTAGCAGCAAAGTGAGTGGATTCAGGTACGATGATTCTAAGTGAAATAAGTCACACAGAAAAAGAAACTTATCATAAGATATCACTTATGAAGATCCTGTAAATATGGCTACACATGAACTGAGTTAGGAAAGATAACAGAATAACAAATCTTATCATAAGATATCACTCATAGTGTGAATGTAAACATGAACTGAATTTCAAACACAATAGAGTCATACATTTAGAAAACAATCTTATGCCTGCTTAAGGGGAAAGGCGAGGTGGGGTGATGCATAAAACCACAGTTTTAAATTAGCACAGATACTGTTACATAAACCAAGTATGTAATAGACAACACCTACTGCCGGAACAATGAACTGGACTTAACGCCCCCTATTCATTGCAGAGGAATATATCTGACTCTAGAATTTTAAAACATATGTATTCTCATGTCTCCATAAAGGTATCATATGTGTGTATAATAGCATGAACACAGCACTGAAATTCAGCTAAACCCCCTTATAAAATTAAGTTTCAAAAGCAAAATGCAAAAACAGCGAAACAGAGAGAAAGCCTTAAAAATTACGTTCAGGGCCTGTGATCCCACCTGGATTGACCACCTTTACACCCACAGCTGGATGAGACATAAGACTGGACACTTGGGGCTGACAAGTTTGCTGAGGTTGTGTGAGCAAAAGAACACCACTTAGAGCAATACTGTGTGCTACCCATTCTAGTGGTGCCAACTCTCCAGGTTTAAGGGAATCTTCCTACAGTTAAAACATGCATGGGACACCCAGTGGATGGTACACTGTGCGATTGGGAAAGTTTTCTAAAAGGTACCTCATTTTTCCTTTCGTCGTGCTCGGCTTCACCATTCCATCTGCATTACTAAAAATCTCCCCACTTGGAATGTCAGCGCCTTTACCCTCCTGTATGCACAGTTTGCAAATTGTGCAGAGGATGAAAAGGAAGAGGGGAAACAAATGAGAGATTAGCTGTAGGTGTTTGGATGGGCACATGTCACTCTAGTTTCCCATCAGGAAGAAGAATTAACCAAAGGCTCAGCCTGAAGCCCTGGAACCAGACTAGGCCCTAAAGCCATCCTGCGGTATTGCAGCCAGCTCACAAATAGGCGAGTTGAAAAATGGAGCTCAGGGACACAGCAATTCACAAACTTGCAGAGTTTTAAAGGACAACTATCATCCAGAAATATATTGAGGTAAGGCAGTGAAGAGGATTTGAATGCAAGGCAGAATTGAAGGAAACAGATTTCAAGAGGTACACTGGAGTCATCTTTAAAGCACATGAAAAGCGACAGAACTTCAACAATGTTGCCCTTGACCGAAAAGGGATTATGTGTATTTTCTTGAATATAATCGGGAAAAAATGCATACGCCCTTTTTGGCCAAGCAAGCCATCAGGCATTGAAAATCCACACCACATAGAAGTGTCCCTTACCTCCAGTCAAAAGGGCCATCCACAAACAGTGTAAAAACCACAAATGCAGGACAGGCCATGGAGAAAAGGGAGCCTGGTTACACCGATGGAGAGGATGTAAATTGCCAACAGCCTCTCTGGAGAACTGTATGTTGTTTTCTAAAACAGAGCTACAGAGCATAGCACACTTCCACTCATGGGCGTGTATTTTGGGAAAACTAAAAATCCACAACACACAGCCAGCCCAAAGTTTAGGGCTGCTCTGTTTACAAGAACCTCGACTTTGGTACACTTTAAATATCCCAGGAAAGGAAAAAAATTGATATAGATGTTGTGGTACTTATATACAATGGAATGTCACTCAGACATAAAATCAATGTCATAAGGCCAATAGCAGCATAATGAGTGGCTTTAGGTACGATGATGCTAAGTGAAATGAGCCTCAAAGAAAAAGAAACTTATTGTAATATATCACTTATAGAGGGAATGTAAACATGGCTACACATGAACTGAATTACAAAAGAGAACAGAGTTACACATTTAGAAAACACACTTATGCCTCCTTAAGGGGAAAGGTGACGTGGGGTGATGTGTAAAAGCAGAGTTTGAAATTAGCACAGATACCATTCCATATACCAAATATGTAATAGACAAGACCTACTCCTTTCTCAATGAACTGGACACAAAACACCCTATTCACTGAAGAGGAATATATCTGACTGGTAATAATCTTGAAACCTATGTATTTATAAGTCTCCATAATGGAATCAAGTGTATGTAGATTGGCATAAACACAGATCAATGGAACAGGACAGAAAGCCCAGAGATAAACCTACATACCTATGGCTATCTCATCTATGACAAAGGAGCTAAGGATATACAATGGAGAAAAGACAGTCTCTTCAGTAATTGGTGCTGGGAAAACTGGACCCCTACACATAAAAGAATGAAATTAGAACACTCCATAACACCATACACAAAAATAAACTCTAAATGGATTAGAGATCTAAATAGAAGACCAGACACTATAAAACACTTAGAGGAAACCATAGGCAGAACACTCTATGACATAAATCACAGCAAGATCCTTTTTGACTCACCTCCTAGAGAAATGGAAATAAAAACAGAAATCAACAAATGGGACCTAATGAAACTTAAAAGCTTTTACACAGTATAGGAAAACATAAACAAGATGCAGAAACAACCCTCAGAATGGGAGAAAATATTTTCAAATGAAGCAATTGACAAAGGATTAATCTCCAAACTTTACAAGCACCACATGTAGCTCAATATCACAAAAACAAACAACCCAATCCAAAAACGGGCAGAAGACTTAAATAGACATTTCTCCAAAGAAGATATACAGATTACCAAGAAACACATGAAAGGATGCTGAACATCACTAATCATTAGAGAAATGCAAATCAAAACTACCGTGAGGTATCACCGCACAGCAGTCAGAGTGGCAATCATCCAAAAAAATCTACAAAACAATAAATGCTGGAGAGGCCTTTATTGGAGAAAAGGGAACACACTTGCACTGTGGGTGGGAATGTAAATTGATATGGGCACTAGGGAGAACACTCCGGAGGTTCCTCTAAATAGCTAACAATAGAGGTACCATACGACACAACAATCCAACTACTGGGCATTTGCCTTGCGAAAACCATAATTCAAAAAGAGTTATGTACAAAAATGTTCATTGCAGCTCTATTTACAATAGCCAGGACATAGAAGCAACCTAAGTGTCCATCGACAGATGAATGGATAAAGAAGATCTGGCACATATATACAATGGAATATTACTCAGCCATAAAAAGAAGCAAAACTGAGTTATTTGTACTGAGGTGGATGGACTTAGAATCTGTCCTACAAAGTGAAGTAAGTCAGAAAGGGAAAAACAAATACTGTATGTTAACAGAGATATACGGAATCTAATGAAGAAAAAAAAAGATTTTGAAGAACCTAGTGGCAGGACAGGATTAAGGACACAGACGTAGAGAAAGGAATTGAGGACACTGGAAGGGGATGGGTAAGCTGAGACGAAGTGACAGAGTGGCATGGACATAAATACATTACCAAATGTAACACTGATAGCTACTGGAAAGCAGCCACATAGAACAGGGAGATCAGCTCGGTGCTTTGTGACCACATAAAGGGGTGGGATATGGAGTGTGGGAGGGAGATGCAAGAGGGAGGGGATCTGGTGATATTTGTATATGTATAGCTGATTCACTTTGTTATACAGCAGAAACTAACACTCCATTGTAAAACAATTATACTCCAATAAACGTGTAAAAGGAAAAAAAAAAAAAAAGAATGCCCAGGGATAAACCTACACACCTATGGTCAACTAATCTATGACAAAGGAGGCAAGACTATACAATGGAGATAAGACAGTCTCTTCAATCATTGGTGCTGGGAAATATGGACAGCTACATGTAAAAGAATGAAATTAGAACACTCCCCAACACCATACATAAAAATATATTCAAAATGGATTAGAGACCTTAATGTAAGACGGGACAGTATAAAACTCTGAGAGGAAAACTTACGAAGGATACTCTGACGTAAATCACAGCAAGATCTTTTTTGATCCACCTCCTGTAGTAATGAAATAAAAAAGAAAACTAAACAGATGGGACCTAATGAAATGTAAAAGCTTTTACAAAGCAAAGGAAACTACAAACAAGACGAAAAGACAACCCTCAGAATGGCAGAAAATATTTGCAAATGAATCAATGGACAAATAATTAATCTCCAATATATATATATAAACAGCTCATGCAGCTCAATATTAATAAAACAAACAACCCAATACAAAAATGGAAGAAGATCTAAATAGACATTTCTTCCAAGAAGACATAGAGATGGCCAGTACGCACATGAAAATCTGCTCAACATCACTAATTATTAGAGAAATGGAAATCGAAACTACAATGAGGTATCACGTCACACCTGTTAGAATGGGCATCATCAGAAAATCTACAAACAACAAATGCTGGAGACGCTGTGGAGAAAAGGAACCTTCTTCCACTATTGTTGGGAATGTAAATTGATATAGTCTCTATGGAGAACAGTATGGAGGTTCCTTAAAAAACTAAAAATAGAATTACCATATAATCCAGCAATCCCACTACTGGGCATATACCCAGAGAAAACCATAAATCAAAAAGACACATTCACCACAATGTTCATTGCAGCACTATTTACAATAGCCAGGTAATGAAAGCAACCTAAGTGCCCACAGACAGATGAATGGATAAAGATGTGGTACATATATACAATGGAATATTACTCAGCCATACATAGGAATGAAATTGGGTCATTTGTAGAGACCTTGATGGATCTAGAGACTGTCATACAGAGTGAAGTAAGTCAGAAAGAGAAAAACAAATATTGTATGTTAATGCATATATGTGGAACCTAGAAAAATGGTACAGATGAACCGGTTTGCAGGGCAGAGATAGAGACACAGATGTAGAGAACAAACATATGGACACCAAGGGGGTAATGCTATGTGAGGGTGGTGGTGGGATGAATTGGGAGACTGGGATTCACATGTGCACACTTATATGTATAAAATAGATATCCAATAAGAACCTGCTGTATAAAAGAAATAAATAAATTTTTAAAAAATTAAAAATAAATAAATAACATTTAATAAAATAAACCAAAAAAAGTTTTTCCCTTCACATAGACGTCTTTATCTTAATGCATTATTTCCATGTTTATATCTCCAAATTAAAAAAAAAGAGGAATAAATAAAATCTACCTTGAACCAAAAATAAAAAAAAAGAAAAAAGAAAAAAACAGAACCCACCAGTTATACAGAGGAAAATCGTATCAGGGCACTTGCTCCAGTGGTAAAAGATTCTTAAGTTGGTCAGAGGTGGGAAATCTTCTCCCATGCAGTCAGCCCCACAAGGAGCAACCTCATTGCAAAGCTGGGGGACTGTGTCGAGGCGTCTGTGAGTCAATGTGAGCTGAGCCCCAGTCCTGCTGCAGCTGAACTCTTCCCACCCTTTCCAGGTAAAACACATGAATATGCACAAGAACTTGCAAGCCTAGAGGAAGGGCTGTGGAGCCACACCAGCGACAGCACGCAGGCCGACTTGGTGCCTGCAGGCCAGCCAGGATGGTCCTGGCCTCAGATGCTCTTCTGGAAGCTTTCCATTTCCCTACCTGTGATACCCCTCCTGCCACGGCCCCCACTGCTTTTTTACTTCCTCACCTCTGCCTGGGGAGACATTCCAGTGGCAGGTATGGGTGACACATCCTCTTCTTTAGCAGGTGGCAGCCTGGCAACTCCTGCAGAAAGTCCAGCAGAGCCCCACTCACAATGGGCCACCCACAAAGCCACGGCCCCTCACTCACTCCCACCACCCCAGCCCCGACACTGCTGACGGGGCCGAGAATATGGCGTCAGGTACAGCTACAGGGGCTCTTGCTGACTGGAGAGGTGTTTATATTGACCTCAACCAGGCACACGTGGGGAGGGCTGGCAGGCAGCGTCAGGCTGCCCAAATCAGCCAATCCTCACCCCTCAGGGACTCACAGTTGCAGAAAATGAACCTTGCTAAACGGGCCACGCCCAAGGAACAGGTGTGGGCTCTTGAGAGTCAGGATAGACAAGGGGCTGCAGCTGCAGCTTGTTTTCTTCTCATTATATCTGGTCCATGAGTGGAAAACAACTTCAAGAAGACCCTATACTAATGAGAGGAACCCAGGAGTCAGGGAGAGGAGTGATGGTGGGTGGAGACAGAGGTCTGGTGCCTGGCTGCAGTGGAAGTGTCTGGAAGACCAGGCAGAGAGAGGCTGCACAGAGTGATAGCCAGGGTCACAGACCTGTCAGAGCTGCTGTTTGTTAGTTCAAGTCCTGCTCTGTGGTGTTCTGTGTCAGCTGTGAGCGACAGGTGAGCTGGGGGTTCTCTGCATGGTGGGCTATGTGCACAGTTCCTGTGTTTCCAGCCCTGCTGGGGTACCTGCCCAGGGGAGCTCCGTATCCTGGGAAGGGCCTGACTATGAGAGCCCCATGGGCTGCTGGGTAGCTGCACAGGTGAGCTCCATACCCTGGGAGGGACTTGACCACGAGAGCCCCGTGGGCTGTGGGGTGGGGGTGCAGCCCAGGTGAGCTCCATATCCTGGGATTGGCCTGACCACGAGAGCCCCATGGGCTGCTGGAAACCTGGTAAAGGATATCAGGACAGTCAGTGAAGCCACCGAGGATATACATCCAGTAGCTCCTATTTCCTACACCCTGCTGGTCATTCTACCATCCACCAGGCCATGGCATTCTGTATTAGACTTCAATGATGCCTTCTTCTGTATTCCATTCATCTCAGAGTCACAAGAATTTTTGGCTTGTGAGTGGCAGGACACAACATGCAACCAAAGCAATAATGCTGGGCCGTCCTGCCCCAATGGTTCAAAAATCCCCACACCATCATTGGGGAAATGTCCTCTAAAGACCTAAAAGTTCTACCTCTGTGAAAGGGAACCCTCCTTCAATATGCAGCGGACATTCTGATCGCCAGGCCTACTAAAGACGCCTCTGAACTACCTAGCCAAGAAAGGATAGAAGGTGTCCAAGAAAAAGGCTCAAATATCCCAGGCTAAGGTGACATGCCTGAGCTTCATTCTCACAGATATTTGGAGAAACGCATCCCAGGATAGGGAAGAAGCCATTTGCAGCCTTACCTCTTCTAAACCTAGAGGACAGCTTAGGGGTTCCTGGGGAGGCCAAGGTTTTCTGCATCTGGATCCCTAACTACAGTCTAATAGCTGGGCCTCTACATGAAACACTGACATGAAAAGATGATGATCCTTTTGAATAGAATCCAGAAGCAGCCTCTCAAGAATGGAAAGAGCAGTCAATTCAGACCCTTGCCCAGGAACTCCCTAATTTAGCTAAACCCTTTGACCTTTACATACCCGGTCAAAGGTTAATTGCCCTTGGAGCCTTAGTGCAAAAACTGGGACCACTTGAAATGGAGCAACACAAGAATGCCCTTCAGGTATGATAAACTATGGTCACCAAGGGCTTTGTCCACCGACTCATCAGGCCAGGATACTGGGGTATCTAAAAAGATGGAAATCAGCAGCCCACAAGGCCAGCTCCCTCCTAAGGGAAAAGGACCCCACGTGGTGATCCTAACCACGCATCATGCCCTGAAGTTGCAGGGGTCACTCTGTGGACACACTGACCTCGAGTGAGGAGGCCCTCCAACGCCAACCTCCAGAGAGACAAACGGGGGCAACGGACCACCAAGATGACTCGTGTGACCATCACTTGACCTGGAGTTTCTCTCAGAAAACAACAAGACTGTGCCCCGAAAGAGCAGACTACTGCTTGCAGGACTTACTGCACCCAGAGGGGAGCTAATAAGCTTGGCGGGGGAAATGTATATCATGCTTTCACCATAGAAAACCCTACAGACACCACGGTGATGGTGGCCAATATGACCGGCTGGACTGCTGGCTACTTCTAAAGGCCGTTGACTCAGTGGACCTCATGGCCCTGGATCACCACTGGCCCTGGACTGTCTGGGAGTTGTGCAGGCAGGGCTCTCACACATGGTGCTGTTTGTACATTAATTCAGGGACCTAATTAAAGAAAGCACAGACTACTGGTCAGAGCATCTAGGCTGGCAAAATCCGTCAGCCTAAGGTCGCCGAACAAATGTGGGGTGGGGTGAAACCTGCCACCGCAGCATCTCTGCGCATCTCTTTCCCGGACCTTAAAGGTCATTAGAATCTATAACACTTCCAATGCTGGTGCTCAGGCGGACGAGAAGTGAGGCAGGAGGCCTTGGGACAATCAACCTCACCTGGAGGCTGGTGGGGAGACATTTTGCCCCTCCCCCCATGTATCAGGGCTCCCACCACAGCATGAAGCAGTTACAAAAGAGGGGTCTGCACCCTCAACACCCCAAGGATGAGGAATGGAACAAAAAGCAGAGGAGGTGTTCATCTCCGGCAACGTTCATTAAAAATTCCTGGGAGATAAAAAGAGAATCTGGGCAATAAAATAAAGTCTAACCTGTTTTTCCTTTGTGCTTTGTCTAATTTCACGTGTTCCTAGGGTTCCGCATGCAGAGGTCCCACACCCGTCACTTCAGACCCGATTTCCTAGTGCAGAATGGCTGGGTCGACACCTCAGCTAGCGGGGTCCCATGCAAACTCTGCGGCATAGAGCCCGAGCTGCAGCCAACCCAGCCCTCGAGAGCTCCATCCCCTCCCTCCCACTGACGCTGCCGGGATCCCTACACAGCAGCCCAGCCCACAGCCCGTGGGGCAGTGCACGTTCTCACCTCTCCATTCTGTTTTCAAAATAATGTTTCCTTTGCTTCTGAACCAAACTCAGTCTTGATCTGTTGGCTCCAATGACACTGGGCACGGGGACTCCTGTTGGGGTCCACTCTGGAGGATCAGTAACAGAAATTGAGAACATTGTAACTTCAATGAACAGGTGTGTGAGCCAAACTGTAGTTAACATAGAGCAGTGTATAATGCTCGGGTAAAATAGGATGTTTTTAAGACTTACATTTGATATTTCCATCACTTTCCTATAAGCAAGTTCAGTGAAGACGTCTGTCTTATTTGTCAGGTCAACATTAGATAAATGAAGTGATTTATTTCCATGGATGTAGATCGAATACTCTTGGCTGAAGCTTCAATCTTGTTTTGAATGCTTTTCCATTGAAAAGGATACCTCTCTTTCAGCTCCCCCATTTCTGAGAAGTATAAAATCTTATAATTTATTATTACCAAAGGGGAAAGGTAGGAGAAGGGATAAATTAACAGTTTGGGATTAACACATACACACTGCTATGTATAAAATAGATCATCAACAAGGAACTACTGTATAGCCCAGGGAACTACACTGAATATTTGGCAATAACCTATAAGGGGAAATAATCTGAAAAAGAATCGATATTTTTATTGACATCATCTATCAATGACAGATAAAATGTAACCTAAGCAAGGCCGATGGTGAGCGCTTCTGACCCTGAAGATTTCAATCATCTAAAGTTTGGGCTCTGCCTATTTCCCAAGGATCTTAATGGACATACGTGTAGCCGTAGCTTAAAAATTCCCCAGTTTGGGGTTCGGGGAGGCACTGATTTGGAAAAATCCCTGGTGTTCTCCTTACATGCACATGACCCTTCCTACAGCTAAAACATGCCTGTCACACCTAGAGGATGGTACACCATTTGATCGGAAAGAGTTTGGAAAAGGCACCTCATCTCCTCATCGCCTGGTGCTCGGGTTCACCCCGCCAGCATCTTTCCTAACAATCTCCTCACTTGGGGATATCAACACCGTCAACATCCTGTTGCACAGAGTTTGGAATTTGTCCAGAGCATGAAGCGGAAGGATGAGAAAAATTTAGAGACCAGTCTTAGGTGTGTGGACAGGCACATGTCACTCTAATTTCCAATCCGGAAGAAAAATTCATCAAAGGCTAGAATTGCCCACGGAAACAGAATAGGGCTAGAGGAAATCCCACTGTTTTGTGTCCAGTTTCCAAAAACACAAGTTGAAAAATGGAACTCAGGGGCACTAAAATTCATGAAACTGCAGAGTTGAAAATATCTATCGTCGAAAAATGTCTTGAGGTAAGCCACAGAAAAAGACTTGTAAGCAAGGGAGAGTGGCAGGAAACATATTTGAAGAGGTAGAAAGGACTCCCCATTAAAGCACAAGAAAAGGGGCTGAACGTCGCCAATGATGCAGTTGGCCAAAAAGGGCGTATGCATTTTTTCTGAATATATTCAAGTAAAGGCCATACACACTTTTTATCCAACCAAACAGGTGGACACTGGAAATCAATACTACAAAATATATCACTTCACATCAGTCAGAAGGGCCATCCACATAAAGTGTAAACACCAGAAATGCAGGACAGGGCGAGGAGAAAAGGGAGCCCTGTGAGGCTGATAGTGGAAATGTAATTTGCCAATGGCCACTCTGGAGAAGTGTATTGTGTTTGCTAAAACATCTAAAAAATGATCTACAGAGCATAGGGCACTTGCACTCATGCGCATATACCTTGGGAAAAACAAAAATCAAAAGAAAACAGGCACCCCAACGTTTACCACCTCTCTGTTAAAAAGGGCCTCCACTTGGATATAACCTAAATGTCCCTGGAAGGATAAAATGGATAAAAGAGATGGGGTACTTATGTAGAGTGGAATATTACTCATCCAGAAATCAATGAAATAAGGCCAGTTGGAACAACTCTGGAGGAGTTACCTACGATCATTCTAAGTGACATATGTCAGAAAGAAAAAGACACATATCATAAGATGTCACTTAAAGGTGGAATCAAAAATGGCTACACATGAAATAAATTACAAAACTGAAACATACTCAAATATGTAGAAAATAGACATAAGGCTGCTAAATGGGAAAGGTGGGGAATGGTGAGGTATTATCGAGGAGGTTGAAATTAGCAAAGATACCATTCCAAGTACCACATTGAATAACTGACAAGGCCTACACGGTACCTCAAAGAACTGCACTCAGCCCACTCAAGTCACTGGAAAATAATACATAAGACTGGTAAGCATCTGAAAAAGAATTTATTGTTGTCTCACAGTACATGAATCAAGTGGATGTACAGCAGCAAAACACAGAGCTTTGAAAATCAGCTGTAACCAATATAAAAATAAATTTAAAAATATTTATAAAAACAGTGAGACAGACAAAAATTCTTACAACTTTTGTTGAAGGGCTACGATGTAATATGGATTGAACACATGTAGACCCACAGCAGGATGATATATAAGGCTGGAAGCTATGCACGCTAAGAGATGTTAGAGAGGCTGGGTGAGGAAATGCAGACCTTTTAAAGTAATACTGCCTGGTACCCATTCCATGGGTCCCAAATCTGCAGGTTCAAGGGAATCTTCTGACAGTGAATACATGCCTGGGAAACCGAGATGAATGTACACCGTGTGCTCAGGAAAGGTGTCTAAAATGCACCTCATTTTTGATCTCCTGGTGCTGGGGTTCGCCATTCCAGCTACATTACTAACAATCTCCCCACTTGGAGAATCAGCACCTTTAACCTCCTGTTTTACACAGTTTTCAATTTGTGCAGAGGATAAATGGGAAGAGGGGGAACCAATGAGAGATTAGCTGTAGGAGTTTTGACAGGCATATGTCACTATAATTTCCCATTAGGAAGAAGAATTAACCAAAGGCTCAGCCTGCCTCCCCAGAACCAGAATAGGGCCGGAAGCAATCCAATGGTTTGGCGGCCAGCTCACAAAAAAAGCGAGTTGCAAAATGGAGCTCAGGAGCAGACAATTCAAAGACCTGCAAAGATATAAATGATAACCAACGTCCAAAAATATATTCAGGTAAGGCAACGAAGAGGATCTGAATGAGAGGCAGAATTGCAGGAAACAGATTTCAAAAGGTAGATTCTACTCACATTTAAAGCATATGAAAAGCAGCAGAATTTCTAAAATGATGCAGTTGGGCAAAAGGGTGTATGCATTTTTTTCGTGAATATCTTCAGGAAAAAAACACATACAGAGATTTTGGCCAACCAAACAAGAGGGAAATGCAAATCCACACAACAAAGAAGTCTCAATTTCCACTGCTCAGAAAGGCCATCCAAAAAATGTGTGCAAACCAGAAATGCAGGAGAGGCCATGGAAAACAGGGAGCCTAGTCACGCTGATGGGTGGGGTATAAATATCCAAGAGCCATTCTGAAGAAGTGTATGCTGTTTCCTAAAACATCTAAAATACAAAGCCCCCGAGCAAAGGGGACTTCAACTCATGGGTATATAACTTGGGAAGATTAAATATCAATAAGACACAGGCACCCCAAAATTTAGGGCTGCTCTGCATACAAGGACCTCAACTTTGGTACACCTAAAATATGCCAGGAAAAAGAGAAATGCATAAAGAACTTGTGGTAATTTTGCACAATGGAATATCACTCAGACATGAAATCAATGTATATAAGGCCAGTAGCAGCATAAGGAGTGGATTTAGGTATGATGAATCTAAGGGAAATTAGTCACACAGAAAAATAATCTTATCATAAGATATCACTTATGAAGATCCTGTAAACATGGCTACACATGAACTGAGTTAGGAAAGAGAACAGAGTCTCTCATTTAGTAAAAACTCTTATGACTGCTTAAGGGGGAAGGAGAGGTGGGGTGATGCATAAAACCAGAGTTTGATATAAGTACAAATAACGTTCCAGAAACCAACTATGGAACAGACAAGACCTACAACTTCCTCAGTGAAAGGGACTCAAAACCCCATATTTACCGCAGAGGAATATATCTCACTAGTAAGAATCTTAAAACCTATGTATTGATATGTCTGCGTAAGGGAATCAAGTGTGTCTAGACTGGCATAAACATGGCAGCGAGAATCAGCTCAAACCCACTATAAAAAGGAATTTCAAAAACAAAACAAAAAAACAGGGAAATTCTTTACAAATACTTCAGGGTCTCTGATGAAACGTGGAATGACCCTATCGACAATGACAGCTGGATGTGGCATAAGGCTGGACACTTGGGACTGAGAGGATTGGTGAGATTGGGTGAGCAAATGCAGACCCTTTAAAGCAATAAGGCATGGCACCCATTCCTTGGGTCCCAACTCTCCAGGTTGAAGGGAATATTACAACAGCTATAACATGTACGAAAAACCTAGAGAATGGACACAGGGTGAATACGAAAGGTTTCTAAACCTCAATGAATAGTCCCTCACCTGGTGCTCCGTTTTGAATTTCCAACTGCTTTACTATCAATCCCCCAACTTGGAGAGACAGCCCCTTAACCTCCTGGTTCACACAGGTTGCCAATTTGGCAGAGGATGAAAGGGAAGAGGGAGTACCAATGAGAGAGTAGCTCTTAGGCATTTGGACTAGCACATGTCACTCTAATATCCTGGCAGGAAGAAGAATTAACCAAAGTCTCAGCCACCCACCGGGAACCAGTATAGGACATGATCCAAAATTTTGGACTTGCGTTCAGCTCACAAAAAACGAGTTGAGAAATGGAGGTCAGGGGCACAGCAATTCACAAACTGGCAGAGTGATAAAGGACAACTATTGTCCAAAAATCTGTTGAGGGAAGTCAACGAGGCGGACTTGAAAGCGAGGCAAAATAGCAGGAAACAGATTTCAAGAGGTACCTTGGAATCGCCTGTAAAGCACAGGAAGAGGGGCACAACTTGGACAATGGTGCACTTGGCCAAAAAGGGCGTATGCGTTTTCTCCTGAATATATTCAGGAGAAAACGCATACGCCCTTTTTGGCCAAGCAAGCAAGCGGGCAATGCAAATCTGCACTACAAAGAAGTATCACTTCCCACCGGTCAAAAGGGATATCCACAAAATGTGTAAAAACCAGAAAGGCAAGACAGGCCCTGGAGAACTGGGAGCCTTGTTATGCTGATGGGCGGGATGTAAATTGCCAACTGCCTCACTGGAGGAGTGCATTGTGTTCCCTAAAACAAGTAAACAACAGAGCTACAGAGCCAAGGCCACTTCCAGTCTAGGGAATATACCTTGGGAAAACTGAAAATCAATAAGAAAGAGCCACCTCCAAATTTAGGGCTGCACTGACTACAAGAACCTCAACTTGGGTACACCTTAAATATCCCAGGAAATATAAAAATGGTTCAAAACATTGTGGTACTTACGTACGATGGAATATCCCTCAGCCATGAAATCAATGTCATAAGACCAGTAGCAGCAAAGTGAGTGGATTCAGGTACGATGATTCAAAGTGAAATAAGTCACACAGAAAAAGAAACTTATCATAAGATATCACTTATGAAGATCCTGTAAACATGGCTACACGTGAACTGAGTTAGGAAAGAGAACAGAGTCTCACATTTAGAAAACACTCTTATGCCTGCATAAAGGGTAAGGAGAGGTGGGGTGATGCATAAAACCAGAGTTTGATATAAGCACAGGGACCGTTTCAAAAACCAACTTTGGAATAGACAAGACCTACACCTTCCTCAGTGAAAGAGACTCAAAACCCCATATTTCCCGCAGAGGAATATATCTGACTAGTAAAAATCTTAAAACCTATGTATTGATATGACTCCATAAGGGAATCAAGTGTGTCTAGAGTGGCATAAACATGGCAGCGAAAATCAGCTCAAACCCACTATAAAAAGGAATTTCAAAAGCAAAACCAAAAAACAGGGAAATTCTTTACAATTCCTTCAGGGTGTCTGAGGAAACCTGGAAAGACCCTATCTACAATGACAGCTGGATGTGGCATAAGGCTGGACACTTGGGACTGAGAAAATTGGTGAGATTGGGTGAGCAAAGGCAGTCCCTTTCAAGCAATAATGCATGCCACCTCTTCCATGGGTCCCAACTCTTCATGTTGAAGGGAATATTACTACAGCTATAACATGTACGTGAAACCTAGAGAATAGACACACAGTGATTATGAAAGGTTTCTAAAACTCAACGAATAGTCCCTCTACAGCTGCTCTGGTTTGACTTTCCAACTGCTTTACTATCAATCAACCAACTAGGAGAGACAGCCCCTTTAACCTCCTGGTTCGCACAGGTTGTCAATTTGGCAGAGGATGAAAGGGAAGAGGAAGAAACAATGAGAGAGTAGCTGTTAGGCATTTGGACAGGCATATTTCATACTAATTTCCCAGCAGGAAGAAGAATTAACCAAAGTCTCAGCCACCCACCGGGAACCAGTATAGGTCCTGAACCAAAATTTTGGACTTGCATTCAGCTCACTAAAAACGAGTTGAAAAATGGAGCTCAGGGGCACAGCAATTCACAAACTGGCAGAGTAATAAAGCACAACTATTGTCCAAAAATCTGTTGAGGGTAGGCAACGAGGCGGACTTGAATGCGAGGCAGAATAGCAGGAAACAGATTTAAAGAGGTACGTTGGAATCGCCTGTAAAGCACAGGAAGAGGGGCACAAGTTCGACAATGATGCACTTGGCCAAAAAGGGCGTATGTGTTTTCTCCTGAATATATTCAGGAGAAAACGCATACGCCCTTTTTGGCCAAGCAAGCAAGCGGGGAATGCAAATCTGCACTACAAAGAAGTATCACTTCCCACCGGTCAAAAGGGACATCCACAAAATGTGTAAAATCCAGAAAGGCAAGACAGGCCCTGGAGAACAGGGAGCCTTGTTATGCTGATGGGCGTGATGTAAATTGCCAACTGCCTCTCTGGAGGAGTGCATTGTGTTCCCTAAAACAAGTAAACAACAGACCTACAGAGCCAAGGGCGCTTCCAGTCTAGGGAATATACCTTGGGAAAACTGAAAATCAATAAGACACGGCCACCACAAAATTTAGGGCTGCACTGCTTACAGGAAGCTCAACGTGGGTACACCTTAAATATCCCACGAAATATAAACTTGGTTCACATTATTGTGGTACTTACGTATGATGGAATATCCGTCAGCCATGAAATCAATGTCATAAGACCAGTAGAAGCAAAATGAATGGATTCAGGTACGATGATTCTTAGTGAAATAAGTCACACAGAAAAAGAAACTTATCATAAAATATCACTTATGAAGATCCTGTAAACATGGCTACACATGAACTGAGTTAGGAAAGAGAACAGAGTCTCACATTTAAAAAACATTCTTATGCCTGCTTAAGGGGAAAGGAGAGGTGGGGTGATGCATAAAACTAGACTTTGATAGAATCACACGTACCCTTCCAAAAACCATCTATGGAATAGAAAAGACCTACACCTTCCTCAGTGAAAGGTACTCAGAACCCCATATTTCCCGGAGAGGAATATATCACACTAGAAAGAATCTTAAAACCTATGTATTGATATGTCTCCATAAGGGAATCAAGTGTGTCTAGATTGGCATAAACATGGCAGCGAGAATCAGCTCAAACCCACTATAAAAGGGAATTTCAAAAACAAAACAAATAAACAGGGAAATTCTTTACAATTCCTTCAGGGTCTCTGATGAAACCTGGAATAAACCTATCTACAATGACAGCTGGATGTGGCATAAGGCTGGACACTTGGGACTGAGAGGATTGGTGAGATTGGGTGAGCAAATGCAGACCCTTTCAAGCAATATTTCATGGCACCCATTCCATGGCTCCCAACTCTCCAGGTTGAAGGGAATATTACTACAGCTATAACATGTACAGGAAACCTAGAGAATGGACACATGGTGAATACGACAGGTTTCTAAAACTCAACGAATAGTCCCTCTCCTGGTGCTCCAGTTTGACTTTCCAACTGCCTTACTATCAATCTCCCAACTTGGAGAGACAGGCCCTTTAACCTCCTGGTTTGCACAGGTTCCCAATTTGGCAGAGGATGGAAGGGACGAGGGAGAACCCATGAGAGAGTAGCTGTTAGGCATTTGGATGGGCACATGTCAGTCTAATCTCCCGGCAGGAAGAAGAATTAACCAAAGTCTCAGCCACCCACCGGGAACCAGTATAGGACATGATCCAAAATTTTGGACTTGCGTTCAGCTCACAAAAAAAGAGTTGAGAAATGGAGCTCAGGGGCACAGCAATTCACAAACTGGCAGAATGATAAAGGACAACTACCATCCAAAAATCTGTTGAGGGAATGCAGCGACCAGACTTGAAAGCGAGGCAGAAGAGCAGGAAACAGATTTCAAGAGGTACGTTGGAATCGCCTTTAAAGCACAGGAAGAGGGGCACAACTTTGACACTGATGGAATTGGACAAAAAGGGCGTATGCGTTTTCTCCTGAATATATTCAGGAGAAAACGCATACGCCCTTTTTGGCCAAGCAAGCAAGCGGGCAATGCAAATCTGCACTACAAAGAAGTATCACTTCCCACCGGTCAAAAGGGACATCCACAAAATGTGTAAAAACCTGAAAGGCAAGACATGCCCTGGAGAACACGGAGCCATGTTATGCTGATGGGCAGGATGTAAATTGCCAACTGCCTCTCTGGAGGAGTGCATTGTGTTCCCTAAAACAAGTTAACAACAGAGCTACAGAGCCAAGGGCGCTTCCTGTCTAGGGAATATACCTTGGGAAAACTGAAAATCAATAAGACAGAGCCACCCCAAAATTTAGGGCTGCACAATTTACAAGAACCTCAACTTGGGTACACCTTAAATATCCCAGGAAATATAAAATTGGTTCAAAATATTGTGGTACTTACGTACGATGGAATATCCCTCAGCCATGAAATCAATGTCATAAGACCAGTTGCACAAAATAAGTGGATTCAGGTACGATGATTCTAAGTGAAATAAGTCACACAGAAAAAGAAACCTATCATAAGATATCACTTATGAAGCTCCTTTAAACATGGCTACACATGAACTGAGTTAGGAAATAGAACAGAGTCTCACATTTAGAAAACACTCTTATGCCTTCTTAAAGGGGAAGGAGAGGTGGGGTGATGAATAAAACCAGAGTTTGATATAAGCTCAGGCCACGTTCCAAAAACCAACTATTGAATAGACAAGACCTACACCTTCCTCAGTGAAAGGGAATCAAAACCCCATATTTCCTGCAGAGGAATATATTTCACTTGTAAGAATATTAAAACCAATGTATTGATATATCTGCATAAGGGAATCAAGTGTGTCTAGAGTGGCATAAACATGGCAGCGAGAATCAGCTCAAACCCACTATAAAAAGTAATTTCAAAAACAAAAGAAAAAAACAGGGAAATTCTTTATAATTCCCTCAGGGTCTCTGATGAACCCTGAAATGACTCTATCTACAATGACAGCTGGATGTGGCATAAGGCTGGACACTTGGCACTGAGAGGACTGGTTAGATTGGGTGAGCAAATGCAGACCCTTTAAAGCAATAATGCATGGCACCCATTCCATGGGTCCCAACTCTTCAGATTAAAGTGAATATTACGACAGCTATAACATGTACGGGAAACCTAGAGAATGGACACACTGGGAACACGAAAGGTTACTAAAACTCAATGAATTGTCCCTCTCCTGGTGCTCTGGTTTGACTTTCCAACTGATTTACTATCAATCTCCCAACATGGAGAGACAGCCCCTTTTACCTCCTGGTTTGCACAGGTTGCCAATTTGGCTGAGGAGGAATGGGAAGAGGGAGATCCAATGAGAGAGTAGCTGTTAGGCATTTGGACGGGCACATGTCAATCTAATTTCCCGGCAGGAAGAAGAATTAACCAAAATCTCTCCCACCCACCGGGAACCACTATAGGACATGATCCAAAATTTTGGACTTGCGTTCAGCTCACAAAAAACGAGTTGAAAAATGGAGCTCAGGGGCACAGCAATTCACAAACTGGCAGAGTAATAAAGGACAACTATCGTCCAAAAATCTGTTGAGGGAAGGCAACGAGGAGGACTTGAATGTGAGGCAGAATAGCAGGAAACAGATTTCAAGAGGTACGTTGGTATCGCCTTTAAAGCACAGGAAGAGGGGCACAACTTGGACAATGATGCACTTGGCCAAAAAGGGCGTATGCGTTTTCTCCTGAATATATTCAGGAGAAAACGCATACGCCCTTTTTGCCCAAGCAAGCAAGCGGGCAATGCAAATCTGCACTACAAAGAAGTATCACTTCGCAACGGTCAAAAGGGACATCCACAAAATGTGTAAAAACCTGAAAGGCAAGACAGACCCTGGAGAACAAGGAGCCTTCTTATGCTGATGGGCGGGATGTAAATTGCCAACTGCCTCTCTGGAAGAGTGCATTGTGTTCCATAAAACAAGTAAACAACAGAGCTACAGAGCCAAGGGCGCTTCCAGTCTAGGGAATATACCTTGGGAAAACTGAAAAGCAATAAGACAGAGCCACCCCAAAATTTAGGGCTGCACTGCTTACAAGAACCTCAACATGGGTACACCTTAAATATCCTAGGAAATATAAAATTGGTTCAAAAAATTGTGGTACTTACGTACGATGGAATATCCCTCAGCCATGAAATCAATGTCATAAGACCAGTTGCACCAAAATGAGTGGATTCAGGTACGATGATTCTAAGTGAAATATGTCACACAGAAAATGAAACTTATCATAAGATATCACTTATGAAGATCCTGTAAACATGGCTACACATGAACTGAGTTAGGAAAGAGAACAGAGTCTCACATTTAGAAAATACTCTTATGCCTTCTTAAGGGGGAAGGAGAGGTGTGGTGATGCATAAAACCAGAGTTTGATATAAGCACAGGTACCATTCCAAAAACCAACTATGGAATAGACAAGACCTACACCTTCCTCAGTGAAAGGGACTCAAAGTCCCATATTTCCAACAGATGAATATTTCTCACGAGTAAGAATCATAAAACTTATTTATTGATATGTATCCATAAGGGAATCTACTGAGTCTAGAATGGCATAAACATGGCAGCGAGAATCAGCTCAAACACACAATAAAAAGGAATTACAAAAACAAAACAAAAAAAACGGGTAATTCTTTAAAATTCCTTCGGGTTCTCTGATGAAACCTGGAATGACCCTATCTACAATGACAGCTGGATGTGGCATAAGGCTGGACACTTGGGACTGAGAAAATTGGTGAGATTGGGTGAGCAAAGGCAGTCCCTTTAAAGCAATAATGCATGGCCCCCATTCCATGGGTCCCAACTCTCCAGGTTCAAGGGAATATTACTACAGCTATAACATGTACAGGAAACCTAGAGAATGGACACACTGTGAATACGAAAGATTTCTAAAACTCAACGAATAGTCCCTCTTCTGGTGCTCCAGTTTGACTTTCCAACTGCCTTACTATCAATCTCCCAACTTGGAGAGACAGGCCCTTTAACCTCCTGGTTTGCACAGGTTCCCAATTTGGCAGAGGATGGAAGGGACGAGGGAGAACCCATGAGAGAGTAGCTGTTAGGCATTTGGACGGGCACATGTCACTCTAATTTCCCGGCAGGAAGAAGAATTAACCAAAGTCTCAGCCACCCACCGGGAACCAGTATAGGACATGATCCAAAATTTTGGACTTGAGTTCAGCTCCCAAAAAACGAGTTAAGAAATGGAGCTCAGTGGCACAGCAATTCACAAACTCGCAGAGTGATAAAGGACAACTATCGTCCAAAAATCTCTTGAGGGAAGTCAACGAGGTGCACTTGAAAGCGAGGCAAAATAGCAGGAAACAGATTTCAAGAGGTACGTTGGAATTGCCTGTAAAGCACAGGAAGAGGGGCACAAATTGGACAATGATGCACTTGGCCAAAAAGGGCGTATGCGTTTTCTCCTGAATATATTCAGGAGAAAACGCATACGCCCTTTTTGGCCAAGCAAGCAAGCGGGCAATGCAAATCTGCACTACAAAGAAGTATCACTTCCCACCGGTCAAAAGGGACATCCACAAAATGTGTAAAAACCAGAAAGGCAAGACAGGCCCTGGAGAACAGGGAGCCTTGTTATGCTGATGGGCAGGATGTAAATTGCCAACTGCCTCACTGGAGGAGTGCATTGTGTTCCCTAAAACAAGTAAACAACAGAGCTACAGAGCCAAGGCCACTTCCAGTCTAGGGAATATACCTGGGGAAAACTGAAAATCAATAAGAAAGAGCCACCTCCAAATTTAGGGCTGCACTGACAACAAGAACCTCAACTTGGGTACACCTTAAATATCCCAGGAAATATAAAAATGGTTCAAAACATTGTGGTACTTACGTACGATGGAATATCCCTCAGCCATGAAATCAATGTCATAAGACCAGTAGCAGCAAAGTGAGTGGATTCAGGTACGATGATTCTAAGTGAAATAAGTCACACAGAAAAAGAAACTTATCATAAGATATCACTTATGAAGATCCTGTAAATATGGCTACACATGAACTGAGTTAGGAAAGATAACAGAATAACAAATCTTATCATAAGATATCACTCATAGTGTGAATGTAAACATGAACTGAATTTCAAACACAATAGAGTCATACATTTAGAAAACAATCTTATGCCTGCTTAAGGGGAAAGGCGAGGTGGGGTGATGCATAAAACCACAGTTTTAAATTAGCACAGATACTGTTACATAAACCAAGTATGTAATAGACAACACCTACTGCCGGAACAATGAACTGGACTTAACGCCCCCTATTCATTGCAGAGGAATATATCTGACTCTAGAATTTTAAAACATATGTATTCTCATGTCTCCATAAAGGTATCATATGTGTGTATAATGGCATGAACACAGCACTGAAATTCAGCTAAACCCCCTTATAAAATTAAGTTTCAAAAGCAAAATGCAAAAACAGCGAAACAGAGAGAAAGCCTTAAAAATTACGTTCAGGGCCTGTGATCCCACCTGGATTGACCACCTTTACACCCACAGCTGGATGAGACATAAGACTGGACACTTGGGGCTGACAAGTTTGCTGAGGTTGTGTGAGCAAAAGAACACCACTTAGAGCAATACTGTGTGCTACCCATTCTAGTGGTGCCAACTCTCCAGGTTTAAGGGAATCTTCCTACAGTTAAAACATGCATGGGACACCCAGTGGATGGTACACTGTGCGATTGGGAAAGTTTTCTAAAAGGTACCTCATTTTTCCTTTCGTCGTGCTCGGCTTCACCATTCCATCTGCATTACTAAAAATCTCCCCACTTGGAATGTCAGCGCCTTTACCCTCCTGTATGCACAGTTTGCAAATTGTGC
Source organism: Mesoplodon densirostris (assembly GCF_025265405.1). Classification (NCBI taxonomy): domain Eukaryota; kingdom Metazoa; phylum Chordata; class Mammalia; order Artiodactyla; family Ziphiidae; genus Mesoplodon; species Mesoplodon densirostris. Next base: position 154,065 of record NW_026778187.1, on the reverse strand, counting down.
AGAGGATGAAAAGGAAGAGGGGAAACAAATGAGAGATTAGCTGTAGGTGTTTGGATGGGCACATGTCACTCTAGTTTCCCATCAGGAAGAAGAATTAACCAAAGGCTCAGCCTGAAGCCCTGGAACCAGACTAGGCCCTAAAGCCATCCTGCGGTATTGCAGCCAGCTCACAAATAGGCGAGTTGAAAAATGGAGCTCAGGGACACAGCAATTCACAAACTTGCAGAGTTTTAAAGGACAACTATCATCCAGAAATATATTGAGGTAAGGCAGTGAAGAGGATTTGAATGCAAGGCAGAATTGAAGGAAACAGATTTCAAGAGGTACACTGGAGTCATCTTTAAAGCACATGAAAAGCGACAGAACTTCAACAATGTTGCCCTTGACCGAAAAGGGATTATGTGTATTTTCTTGAATATAATCGGGAAAAAATGCATACGCCCTTTTTGGCCAAGCAAGCCATCAGGCATTGAAAATCCACACCACATAGAAGTGTCCCTTACCTCCAGTCAAAAGGGCCATCCACAAACAGTGTAAAAACCACAAATGCAGGACAGGCCATGGAGAAAAGGGAGCCTGGTTACACCGATGGAGAGGATGTAAATTGCCAACAGCCTCTCTGGAGAACTGTATGTTGTTTTCTAAAACAGAGCTACAGAGCATAGCACACTTCCACTCATGGGCGTGTATTTTGGGAAAACTAAAAATCCACAACACACAGCCAGCCCAAAGTTTAGGGCTGCTCTGTTTACAAGAACCTCGACTTTGGTACACTTTAAATATCCCAGGAAAGGAAAAAAATTGATATAGATGTTGTGGTACTTATATACAATGGAATGTCACTCAGACATAAAATCAATGTCATAAGGCCAATAGCAGCATAATGAGTGGCTTTAGGTACGATGATGCTAAGTGAAATGAGCCTCAAAGAAAAAGAAACTTATTGTAATATATCACTTATAGAGGGAATGTAAACATGGCTACACATGAACTGAATTACAAAAGAGAACAGAGTTACACATTTAGAAAACACACTTATGCCTCCTTAAGGGGAAAGGTGACGTGGGGTGATGTGTAAAAGCAGAGTTTGAAATTAGCACAGATACCATTCCATATACCAAATATGTAATAGACAAGACCTACTCCTTTCTCAATGAACTGGACACAAAACACCCTATTCACTGAAGAGGAATATATCTGACTGGTAATAATCTTGAAACCTATGTATTTATAAGTCTCCATAATGGAATCAAGTGTATGTAGATTGGCATAAACACAGATCAATGGAACAGGACAGAAAGCCCAGAGATAAACCTACATACCTATGGCTATCTCATCTATGACAAAGGAGCTAAGGATATACAATGGAGAAAAGACAGTCTCTTCAGTAATTGGTGCTGGGAAAACTGGACCCCTACACATAAAAGAATGAAATTAGAACACTCCATAACACCATACACAAAAATAAACTCTAAATGGATTAGAGATCTAAATAGAAGACCAGACACTATAAAACACTTAGAGGAAACCATAGGCAGAACACTCTATGACATAAATCACAGCAAGATCCTTTTTGACTCACCTCCTAGAGAAATGGAAATAAAAACAGAAATCAACAAATGGGACCTAATGAAACTTAAAAGCTTTTACACAGTATAGGAAAACATAAACAAGATGCAGAAACAACCCTCAGAATGGGAGAAAATATTTTCAAATGAAGCAATTGACAAAGGATTAATCTCCAAACTTTACAAGCACCACATGTAGCTCAATATCACAAAAACAAACAACCCAATCCAAAAACGGGCAGAAGACTTAAATAGACATTTCTCCAAAGAAGATATACAGATTACCAAGAAACACATGAAAGGATGCTGAACATCACTAATCATTAGAGAAATGCAAATCAAAACTACCGTGAGGTATCACCGCACAGCAGTCAGAGTGGCAATCATCCAAAAAAATCTACAAAACAATAAATGCTGGAGAGGCCTTTATTGGAGAAAAGGGAACACACTTGCACTGTGGGTGGGAATGTAAATTGATATGGGCACTAGGGAGAACACTCCGGAGGTTCCTCTAAATAGCTAACAATAGAGGTACCATACGACACAACAATCCAACTACTGGGCATTTGCCTTGCGAAAACCATAATTCAAAAAGAGTTATGTACAAAAATGTTCATTGCAGCTCTATTTACAATAGCCAGGACATAGAAGCAACCTAAGTGTCCATCGACAGATGAATGGATAAAGAAGATCTGGCACATATATACAATGGAATATTACTCAGCCATAAAAAGAAGCAAAACTGAGTTATTTGTACTGAGGTGGATGGACTTAGAATCTGTCCTACAAAGTGAAGTAAGTCAGAAAGGGAAAAACAAATACTGTATGTTAACAGAGATATACGGAATCTAATGAAGAAAAAAAAAGATTTTGAAGAACCTAGTGGCAGGACAGGATTAAGGACACAGACGTAGAGAAAGGAATTGAGGACACTGGAAGGGGATGGGTAAGCTGAGACGAAGTGACAGAGTGGCATGGACATAAATACATTACCAAATGTAACACTGATAGCTACTGGAAAGCAGCCACATAGAACAGGGAGATCAGCTCGGTGCTTTGTGACCACATAAAGGGGTGGGATATGGAGTGTGGGAGGGAGATGCAAGAGGGAGGGGATCTGGTGATATTTGTATATGTATAGCTGATTCACTTTGTTATACAGCAGAAACTAACACTCCATTGTAAAACAATTATACTCCAATAAACGTGTAAAAGGAAAAAAAAAAAAAAAGAATGCCCAGGGATAAACCTACACACCTATGGTCAACTAATCTATGACAAAGGAGGCAAGACTATACAATGGAGATAAGACAGTCTCTTCAATCATTGGTGCTGGGAAATATGGACAGCTACATGTAAAAGAATGAAATTAGAACACTCCCCAACACCATACATAAAAATATATTCAAAATGGATTAGAGACCTTAATGTAAGACGGGACAGTATAAAACTCTGAGAGGAAAACTTACGAAGGATACTCTGACGTAAATCACAGCAAGATCTTTTTTGATCCACCTCCTGTAGTAATGAAATAAAAAAGAAAACTAAACAGATGGGACCTAATGAAATGTAAAAGCTTTTACAAAGCAAAGGAAACTACAAACAAGACGAAAAGACAACCCTCAGAATGGCAGAAAATATTTGCAAATGAATCAATGGACAAATAATTAATCTCCAATATATATATATAAACAGCTCATGCAGCTCAATATTAATAAAACAAACAACCCAATACAAAAATGGAAGAAGATCTAAATAGACATTTCTTCCAAGAAGACATAGAGATGGCCAGTACGCACATGAAAATCTGCTCAACATCACTAATTATTAGAGAAATGGAAATCGAAACTACAATGAGGTATCACGTCACACCTGTTAGAATGGGCATCATCAGAAAATCTACAAACAACAAATGCTGGAGACGCTGTGGAGAAAAGGAACCTTCTTCCACTATTGTTGGGAATGTAAATTGATATAGTCTCTATGGAGAACAGTATGGAGGTTCCTTAAAAAACTAAAAATAGAATTACCATATAATCCAGCAATCCCACTACTGGGCATATACCCAGAGAAAACCATAAATCAAAAAGACACATTCACCACAATGTTCATTGCAGCACTATTTACAATAGCCAGGTAATGAAAGCAACCTAAGTGCCCACAGACAGATGAATGGATAAAGATGTGGTACATATATACAATGGAATATTACTCAGCCATACATAGGAATGAAATTGGGTCATTTGTAGAGACCTTGATGGATCTAGAGACTGTCATACAGAGTGAAGTAAGTCAGAAAGAGAAAAACAAATATTGTATGTTAATGCATATATGTGGAACCTAGAAAAATGGTACAGATGAACCGGTTTGCAGGGCAGAGATAGAGACACAGATGTAGAGAACAAACATATGGACACCAAGGGGGTAATGCTATGTGAGGGTGGTGGTGGGATGAATTGGGAGACTGGGATTCACATGTGCACACTTATATGTATAAAATAGATATCCAATAAGAACCTGCTGTATAAAAGAAATAAATAAATTTTTAAAAAATTAAAAATAAATAAATAACATTTAATAAAATAAACCAAAAAAAGTTTTTCCCTTCACATAGACGTCTTTATCTTAATGCATTATTTCCATGTTTATATCTCCAAATAAAAAAAAAAAAGAGGAATAAATAAAATCTACCTTGAACCAAAAATAAAAAAAAAGAAAAAAGAAAAAAACAGAACCCACCAGTTATACAGAGGAAAATCGTATCAGGGCACTTGCTCCAGTGGTAAAAGATTCTTAAGTTGGTCAGAGGTGGGAAATCTTCTCCCATGCAGTCAGCCCCACAAGGAGCAACCTCATTGCAAAGCTGGGGGACTGTGTCGAGGCGTCTGTGAGTCAATGTGAGCTGAGCCCCAGTCCTGCTGCAGCTGAACTCTTCCCACCCTTTCCAGGTAAAACACATGAATATGCACAAGAACTTGCAAGCCTAGAGGAAGGGCTGTGGAGCCACACCAGCGACAGCACGCAGGCCGACTTGGTGCCTGCAGGCCAGCCAGGATGGTCCTGGCCTCAGATGCTCTTCTGGAAGCTTTCCATTTCCCTACCTGTGATACCCCTCCTGCCACGGCCCCCACTGCTTTTTTACTTCCTCACCTCTGCCTGGGGAGACATTCCAGTGGCAGGTATGGGTGACACATCCTCTTCTTTAGCAGGTGGCAGCCTGGCAACTCCTGCAGAAAGTCCAGCAGAGCCCCACTCACAATGGGCCACCCACAAAGCCACGGCCCCTCACTCACTCCCACCACCCCAGCCCCGACACTGCTGACGGGGCCGAGAATATGGCGTCAGGTACAGCTACAGGGGCTCTTGCTGACTGGAGAGGTGTTTATATTGACCTCAACCAGGCACACGTGGGGAGGGCTGGCAGGCAGCGTCAGGCTGCCCAAATCAGCCAATCCTCACCCCTCAGGGACTCACAGTTGCAGAAAATGAACCTTGCTAAACGGGCCACGCCCAAGGAACAGGTGTGGGCTCTTGAGAGTCAGGATAGACAAGGGGCTGCAGCTGCAGCTTGTTTTCTTCTCATTATATCTGGTCCATGAGTGGAAAACAACTTCAAGAAGACCCTATACTAATGAGAGGAACCCAGGAGTCAGGGAGAGGAGTGATGGTGGGTGGAGACAGAGGTCTGGTGCCTGGCTGCAGTGGAAGTGTCTGGAAGACCAGGCAGAGAGAGGCTGCACAGAGTGATAGCCAGGGTCACAGACCTGTCAGAGCTGCTGTTTGTTAGTTCAAGTCCTGCTCTGTGGTGTTCTGTGTCAGCTGTGAGCGACAGGTGAGCTGGGGGTTCTCTGCATGGTGGGCTATGTGCACAGTTCCTGTGTTTCCAGCCCTGCTGGGGTACCTGCCCAGGGGAGCTCCGTATCCTGGGAAGGGCCTGACTATGAGAGCCCCATGGGCTGCTGGGTAGCTGCACAGGTGAGCTCCATACCCTGGGAGGGACTTGACCACGAGAGCCCCGTGGGCTGTGGGGTGGGGGTGCAGCCCAGGTGAGCTCCATATCCTGGGATTGGCCTGACCACGAGAGCCCCATGGGCTGCTGGAAACCTGGTAAAGGATATCAGGACAGTCAGTGAAGCCACCGAGGATATACATCCAGTAGCTCCTATTTCCTACACCCTGCTGGTCATTCTACCATCCACCAGGCCATGGCATTCTGTATTAGACTTCAATGATGCCTTCTTCTGTATTCCATTCATCTCAGAGTCACAAGAATTTTTGGCTTGTGAGTGGCAGGACACAACATGCAACCAAAGCAATAATGCTGGGCCGTCCTGCCCCAATGGTTCAAAAATCCCCACACCATCATTGGGGAAATGTCCTCTAAAGACCTAAAAGTTCTACCTCTGTGAAAGGGAACCCTCCTTCAATATGCAGCGGACATTCTGATCGCCAGGCCTACTAAAGACGCCTCTGAACTACCTAGCCAAGAAAGGATAGAAGGTGTCCAAGAAAAAGGCTCAAATATCCCAGGCTAAGGTGACATGCCTGAGCTTCATTCTCACAGATATTTGGAGAAACGCATCCCAGGATAGGGAAGAAGCCATTTGCAGCCTTACCTCTTCTAAACCTAGAGGACAGCTTAGGGGTTCCTGGGGAGGCCAAGGTTTTCTGCATCTGGATCCCTAACTACAGTCTAATAGCTGGGCCTCTACATGAAACACTGACATGAAAAGATGATGATCCTTTTGAATAGAATCCAGAAGCAGCCTCTCAAGAATGGAAAGAGCAGTCAATTCAGACCCTTGCCCAGGAACTCCCTAATTTAGCTAAACCCTTTGACCTTTACATACCCGGTCAAAGGTTAATTGCCCTTGGAGCCTTAGTGCAAAAACTGGGACCACTTGAAATGGAGCAACACAAGAATGCCCTTCAGGTATGATAAACTATGGTCACCAAGGGCTTTGTCCACCGACTCATCAGGCCAGGATACTGGGGTATCTAAAAAGATGGAAATCAGCAGCCCACAAGGCCAGCTCCCTCCTAAGGGAAAAGGACCCCACGTGGTGATCCTAACCACGCATCATGCCCTGAAGTTGCAGGGGTCACTCTGTGGACACACTGACCTCGAGTGAGGAGGCCCTCCAACGCCAACCTCCAGAGAGACAAACGGGGGCAACGGGCCACCAAGATGACTCGTGTGACCATCACTTGACCTGGAGTTTCTCTCAGAAAACAACAAGACTGTGCCCCGAAAGAGCAGACTACTGCTTGCAGGACTTACTGCACCCAGAGGGGAGCTAATAAGCTTGGCGGGGGAAATGTATATCATGCTTTCACCATAGAAAACCCTACAGACACCACGGTGATGGTGGCCAATATGACCGGCTGGACTGCTGGCTACTTCTAAAGGCCGTTGACTCAGTGGACCTCATGGCCCTGGATCACCACTGGCCCTGGACTGTCTGGGAGTTGTGCAGGCAGGGCTCTCACACATGGTGCTGTTTGTACATTAATTCAGGGACCTAATTAAAGAAAGCACAGACTACTGGTCAGAGCATCTAGGCTGGCAAAATCCGTCAGCCTAAGGTCGCCGAACAAATGTGGGGTGGGGTGAAACCTGCCACCGCAGCATCTCTGCGCATCTCTTTCCCGGACCTTAAAGGTCATTAGAATCTATAACACTTCCAATGCTGGTGCTCAGGCGGACGAGAAGTGAGGCAGGAGGCCTTGGGACAATCAACCTCACCTGGAGGCTGGTGGGGAGACATTTTGCCCCTCCCCCCATGTATCAGGGCTCCCACCACAGCATGAAGCAGTTACAAAAGAGGGGTCTGCACCCTCAACACCCCAAGGATGAGGAATGGAACAAAAAGCAGAGGAGGTGTTCATCTCCGGCAACGTTCATTAAAAATTCCTGGGAGATAAAAAGAGAATCTGGGCAATAAAATAAAGTCTAACCTGTTTTTCCTTTGTGCTTTGTCTAATTTCACGTGTTCCTAGGGTTCCGCATGCAGAGGTCCCACACCCGTCACTTCAGACCCGATTTCCTAGTGCAGAATGGCTGGGTCGACACCTCAGCTAGCGGGGTCCCATGCAAACTCTGCGGCATAGAGCCCGAGCTGCAGCCAACCCAGCCCTCGAGAGCTCCATCCCCTCCCTCCCACTGACGCTGCCGGGATCCCTACACAGCAGCCTAGCCCACAGCCCGTGGGGCAGTGCACGTTCTCACCTCTCCATTCTGTTTTCAAAATAATGTTTCCTTTGCTTCTGAACCAAACTCAGTCTTGATCTGTTGGCTCCAATGACACTGGGCACGGGGACTCCTGTTGGGGTCCACTCTGGAGGATCAGTAACAGAAATTGAGAACATTGTAACTTCAATGAACAGGTGTGTGAGCCAAACTGTAGTTAACATAGAGCAGTGTATAATGCTCGGGTAAAATAGGATGTTTTTAAGACTTACATTTGATATTTCCATCACTTTCCTATAAGCAAGTTCAGTGAAGACGTCTGTCTTATTTGTCAGGTCAACATTAGATAAATGAAGTGATTTATTTCCATGGATGTAGATCGAATACTCTTGGCTGAAGCTTCAATCTTGTTTTGAATGCTTTTCCATTGAAAAGGATACCTCTCTTTCAGCTCCCCCATTTCTGAGAAGTATAAAATCTTATAATTTATTATTACCAAAGGGGAAAGGTAGGAGAAGGGATAAATTAACAGTTTGGGATTAACACATACACACTGCTATGTATAAAATAGATCATCAACAAGGAACTACTGTATAGCCCAGGGAACTACACTGAATATTTGGCAATAACCTATAAGGGGAAATAATCTGAAAAAGAATCGATATTTTTATTGACATCATCTATCAATGACAGATAAAATGTAACCTAAGCAAGGCCGATGGTGAGCGCTTCTGACCCTGAAGATTTCAATCATCTAAAGTTTGGGCTCTGCCTATTTCCCAAGGATCTTAATGGACATACGTGTAGCCGTAGCTTAAAAATTCCCCAGTTTGGGGTTCGGGGAGGCACTGATTTGGAAAAATCCCTGGTGTTCTCCTTACATGCACATGACCCTTCCTACAGCTAAAACATGCCTGTCACACCTAGAGGATGGTACACCATTTGATCGGAAAGAGTTTGGAAAAGGCACCTCATCTCCTCATCGCCTGGTGCTCGGGTTCACCCCGCCAGCATCTTTCCTAACAATCTCCTCACTTGGGGATATCAACACCGTCAACATCCTGTTGCACAGAGTTTGGAATTTGTCCAGAGCATGAAGCGGAAGGATGAGAAAAATTTAGAGACCAGTCTTAGGTGTGTGGACAGGCACATGTCACTCTAATTTCCAATCCGGAAGAAAAATTCATCAAAGGCTAGAATTGCCCACGGAAACAGAATAGGGCTAGAGGAAATCCCACTGTTTTGTGTCCAGTTTCCAAAAACACAAGTTGAAAAATGGAACTCAGGGGCACTAAAATTCATGAAACTGCAGAGTTGAAAATATCTATCGTCGAAAAATGTCTTGAGGTAAGCCACAGAAAAAGACTTGTAAGCAAGGGAGAGTGGCAGGAAACATATTTGAAGAGGTAGAAAGGACTCCCCATTAAAGCACAAGAAAAGGGGCTGAACGTCGCCAATGATGCAGTTGGCCAAAAAGGGCGTATGCATTTTTTCTGAATATATTCAAGTAAAGGCCATACACACTTTTTATCCAACCAAACAGGTGGACACTGGAAATCAATACTACAAAATATATCACTTCACATCAGTCAGAAGGGCCATCCACATAAAGTGTAAACACCAGAAATGCAGGACAGGGCGAGGAGAAAAGGGAGCCCTGTGAGGCTGATAGTGGAAATGTAATTTGCCAATGGCCACTCTGGAGAAGTGTATTGTGTTTGCTAAAACATCTAAAAAATGATCTACAGAGCATAGGGCACTTGCACTCATGCGCATATACCTTGGGAAAAACAAAAATCAAAAGAAAACAGGCACCCCAACGTTTACCACCTCTCTGTTAAAAAGGGCCTCCACTTGGATATAACCTAAATGTCCCTGGAAGGATAAAATGGATAAAAGAGATGGGGTACTTATGTAGAGTGGAATATTACTCATCCAGAAATCAATGAAATAAGGCCAGTTGGAACAACTCTGGAGGAGTTACCTACGATCATTCTAAGTGACATATGTCAGAAAGAAAAAGACACATATCATAAGATGTCACTTAAAGGTGGAATCAAAAATGGCTACACATGAAATAAATTACAAAACTGAAACATACTCAAATATGTAGAAAATAGACATAAGGCTGCTAAATGGGAAAGGTGGGGAATGGTGAGGTATTATCGAGGAGGTTGAAATTAGCAAAGATACCATTCCAAGTACCACATTGAATAACTGACAAGGCCTACACGGTACCTCAAAGAACTGCACTCAGCCCACTCAAGTCACTGGAAAATAATACATAAGACTGGTAAGCATCTGAAAAAGAATTTATTGTTGTCTCACAGTACATGAATCAAGTGGATGTACAGCAGCAAAACACAGAGCTTTGAAAATCAGCTGTAACCAATATAAAAATAAATTTAAAAATATTTATAAAAACAGTGAGACAGACAAAAATTCTTACAACTTTTGTTGAAGGGCTACGATGTAATATGGATTGAACACATGTAGACCCACAGCAGGATGATATATAAGGCTGGAAGCTATGCACGCTAAGAGATGTTAGAGAGGCTGGGTGAGGAAATGCAGACCTTTTAAAGTAATACTGCCTGGTACCCATTCCATGGGTCCCAAATCTGCAGGTTCAAGGGAATCTTCTGACAGTGAATACATGCCTGGGAAACCGAGATGAATGTACACCGTGTGCTCAGGAAAGGTGTCTAAAATGCACCTCATTTTTGATCTCCTGGTGCTGGGGTTCGCCATTCCAGCTACATTACTAACAATCTCCCCACTTGGAGAATCAGCACCTTTAACCTCCTGTTTTACACAGTTTTCAATTTGTGCAGAGGATAAATGGGAAGAGGGGGAACCAATGAGAGATTAGCTGTAGGAGTTTTGACAGGCATATGTCACTATAATTTCCCATTAGGAAGAAGAATTAACCAAAGGCTCAGCCTGCCTCCCCAGAACCAGAATAGGGCCGGAAGCAATCCAATGGTTTGGCGGCCAGCTCACAAAAAAAGCGAGTTGCAAAATGGAGCTCAGGAGCAGACAATTCAAAGACCTGCAAAGATATAAATGATAACCAACGTCCAAAAATATATTCAGGTAAGGCAACGAAGAGGATCTGAATGAGAGGCAGAATTGCAGGAAACAGATTTCAAAAGGTAGATTCTACTCACATTTAAAGCATATGAAAAGCAGCAGAATTTCTAAAATGATGCAGTTGGGCAAAAGGGTGTATGCATTTTTTTCGTGAATATCTTCAGGAAAAAAACACATACAGAGATTTTGGCCAACCAAACAAGAGGGAAATGCAAATCCACACAACAAAGAAGTCTCAATTTCCACTGCTCAGAAAGGCCATCCAAAAAATGTGTGCAAACCAGAAATGCAGGAGAGGCCATGGAAAACAGGGAGCCTAGTCACGCTGATGGGTGGGGTATAAATATCCAAGAGCCATTCTGAAGAAGTGTATGCTGTTTCCTAAAACATCTAAAATACAAAGCCCCCGAGCAAAGGGGACTTCAACTCATGGGTATATAACTTGGGAAGATTAAATATCAATAAGACACAGGCACCCCAAAATTTAGGGCTGCTCTGCATACAAGGACCTCAACTTTGGTACACCTAAAATATGCCAGGAAAAAGAGAAATGCATAAAGAACTTGTGGTAATTTTGCACAATGGAATATCACTCAGACATGAAATCAATGTATATAAGGCCAGTAGCAGCATAAGGAGTGGATTTAGGTATGATGAATCTAAGGGAAATTAGTCACACAGAAAAATAATCTTATCATAAGATATCACTTATGAAGATCCTGTAAACATGGCTACACATGAACTGAGTTAGGAAAGAGAACAGAGTCTCTCATTTAGTAAAAACTCTTATGACTGCTTAAGGGGGAAGGAGAGGTGGGGTGATGCATAAAACCAGAGTTTGATATAAGTACAAATAACGTTCCAGAAACCAACTATGGAACAGACAAGACCTACAACTTCCTCAGTGAAAGGGACTCAAAACCCCATATTTACCGCAGAGGAATATATCTCACTAGTAAGAATCTTAAAACCTATGTATTGATATGTCTGCGTAAGGGAATCAAGTGTGTCTAGACTGGCATAAACATGGCAGCGAGAATCAGCTCAAACCCACTATAAAAAGGAATTTCAAAAACAAAACAAAAAAACAGGGAAATTCTTTACAAATACTTCAGGGTCTCTGATGAAACGTGGAATGACCCTATCGACAATGACAGCTGGATGTGGCATAAGGCTGGACACTTGGGACTGAGAGGATTGGTGAGATTGGGTGAGCAAATGCAGACCCTTTAAAGCAATAAGGCATGGCACCCATTCCTTGGGTCCCAACTCTCCAGGTTGAAGGGAATATTACAACAGCTATAACATGTACGAAAAACCTAGAGAATGGACACAGGGTGAATACGAAAGGTTTCTAAACCTCAATGAATAGTCCCTCACCTGGTGCTCCGTTTTGAATTTCCAACTGCTTTACTATCAATCCCCCAACTTGGAGAGACAGCCCCTTAACCTCCTGGTTCACACAGGTTGCCAATTTGGCAGAGGATGAAAGGGAAGAGGGAGTACCAATGAGAGAGTAGCTCTTAGGCATTTGGACTAGCACATGTCACTCTAATATCCTGGCAGGAAGAAGAATTAACCAAAGTCTCAGCCACCCACCGGGAACCAGTATAGGACATGATCCAAAATTTTGGACTTGCGTTCAGCTCACAAAAAACGAGTTGAGAAATGGAGGTCAGGGGCACAGCAATTCACAAACTGGCAGAGTGATAAAGGACAACTATTGTCCAAAAATCTGTTGAGGGAAGTCAACGAGGCGGACTTGAAAGCGAGGCAAAATAGCAGGAAACAGATTTCAAGAGGTACCTTGGAATCGCCTGTAAAGCACAGGAAGAGGGGCACAACTTGGACAATGGTGCACTTGGCCAAAAAGGGCGTAGGCGTTTTCTCCTGAATATATTCAGGAGAAAACGCATACGCCCTTTTTGGCCAAGCAAGCAAGCGGGCAATGCAAATCTGCACTACAAAGAAGTATCACTTCCCACCGGTCAAAAGGGATATCCACAAAATGTGTAAAAACCAGAAAGGCAAGACAGGCCCTGGAGAACTGGGAGCCTTGTTATGCTGATGGGCGGGATGTAAATTGCCAACTGCCTCACTGGAGGAGTGCATTGTGTTCCCTAAAACAAGTAAACAACAGAGCTACAGAGCCAAGGCCACTTCCAGTCTAGGGAATATACCTTGGGAAAACTGAAAATCAATAAGAAAGAGCCACCTCCAAATTTAGGGCTGCACTGACTACAAGAACCTCAACTTGGGTACACCTTAAATATCCCAGGAAATATAAAAATGGTTCAAAACATTGTGGTACTTACGTACGATGGAATATCCCTCAGCCATGAAATCAATGTCATAAGACCAGTAGCAGCAAAGTGAGTGGATTCAGGTACGATGATTCAAAGTGAAATAAGTCACACAGAAAAAGAAACTTATCATAAGATATCACTTATGAAGATCCTGTAAACATGGCTACACGTGAACTGAGTTAGGAAAGAGAACAGAGTCTCACATTTAGAAAACACTCTTATGCCTGCATAAAGGGTAAGGAGAGGTGGGGTGATGCATAAAACCAGAGTTTGATATAAGCACAGGGACCGTTTCAAAAACCAACTTTGGAATAGACAAGACCTACACCTTCCTCAGTGAAAGAGACTCAAAACCCCATATTTCCCACAGAGGAATATATCTGACTAGTAAGAATCTTAAAACCTATGTATTGATATGTCTCCATAAGGGAATCAAGTGTGTCTAGAGTGGCATAAACATGGCAGCGAGAATCAGCTCAAACCCACTATAAAAAGGAATTTCAAAAGCAAAACCAAAAAACAGGGAAATTCTTTACAATTCCTTCAGGGTGTCTGAGGAAACCTGGAAAGACCCTATCTACAATGACAGCTGGATGTGGCATAAGGCTGGACACTTGGGACTGAGAGGATTGGTGAGATTGGGTGAGCAAATGCAGACCCTTTCAAGCAATAATGCATGGCCCCCATTCCATGGGTCCCAACTCTCCAGGTTCAAGGGAATATTACTACAGCTATAACATGTACAGGAAACCTAGAGAATGGACACACTGTGAATACGAAAGGTTTCTAAAACTCAATGAATAGTCCCTCTCCTGGTGCTCCAGTTTGACTTTCCAACTGCCTTACTATCAATCTCCCAACTTGGAGAGACAGGCCCTTTAACCTCCTGGTTTGCACAGGTTCCCAATTTGGCAGAGAATGGAAGGGACGAGGGAGAACCCATGAGAGAGTAGCTGTTAGGCATTTGGACGGGCACATGTCACTCTAATTTCCCGGCAGGAAGAAGAATTAACCAAAGTCTCAGCCACCCACCGGGAACCAGTAGAGGACATGATCCAAAATTTTGGACTTGCGTTCAGCTCACAAAAAACGAGTTGAGAAATGGAGCTCAGGGGCACAGCAATTCACAAACTGGCAGAGTGATAAAGGACAACTATCGTCCAAAAATCTGTTGAGGGAAGTCAACGAGGCGGACTTGAAAGCGAGGCAAAATAGCAGGAAACAGATTTCAAGAGGTACCTTGGAATCGCCTGTAAAGCACAGGAAGAGGGGCACAACTTGGACAATGGTGCACTTGGCCAAAAAGGGCGTATGCATTTTCTCCTGAATATATTCAGGAGAAAACACATACGCCCTTTTTGGCCAAGCAAGCAAGCGGGCAATCAAATCTGCACTACAAAGAAGTATCACTTCCCACCGGTCAAAAGGGACATCCACAAAATGTGTAAAAACCAGAAAGGCAAGACAGGCCCTGGAGAACTGGGAGCCTTGTTATGCTTATGGGCGGGATGTAAACTGCCAACTGCCTCACTGGAGGAGTGCATTGTGTTCCCTAAAACAAATAAACAACAGAGCTACAGAGCCAAGGCCACTTCCAGTCTAGGGAATATACCTTGGGAAAACTGAAAATCAATAAGAAAGAGCCACCTCCAAATTTAGGGCTGCACTGACTACAAGAACCTCAACTTGGGTACACCTTAAATATCCCAGGAAATATAAAAATGGTTCAAAACATTGTGGTACTTACGTATGATGGAATATCCCTCAGCCATGAAATCAATGTCATAAGACCAGTAGAAGCAAAGGGAGTGGATTCAGGTACGATGATTCTAAGTGAAATAAGTCACACAGAAAAAGAAACTTATCATAAGATATCACTTATGAATATCCTATAAACATGGCTACACGTGAACTGAGTTAGGAAAGAGAACAGAGTCTCACATTTAGAAAACACACTTATGCCTGCATAAAGGGGATGGAGAGGTGGGGTGATGCATAAAACCAGAGTTTGATATAAGCACAGGGACCGTTCCAAAAACCAACTTTGGAATAGACAAGACCTACACCTTCCTCAGTGAAAGAGACTCAAAAACCCATATTTCCCGCAGATGAATATATCTGACTAGTAAGAATCTTAAAACCTATGTATTGATATGACTCCATAAGGGAATCAAGTGTGTCTAGAGTGGCATAAACATGGCAGCGAGAATCAGCTCAAACCCACTATAAAAAGGAATTTCAAAAGCAAAACCAAAAAACAGGGAAATTCTTTACAATTCCTTCAGGGTGTCTGAGGAAACCTGGAAAGACCCTATCTACAATGACAGCTGGATGTGGCATAAGGCTGGACTCTTGGGACTGAGAGGATTGGTGAGATTGGGTGAGCAAATGCAGACCCTTTCAAGCAATAATGCATGGCCCCCATTCCATGGGTCCCAACTCTCCAGGTTCAAGGGAATATTACTACAGCTATAACATGTACAGGAAACCTAGAGAATGGACACACTGTGAATACGAAAGGTTTCTAAAACTCAACGAATAGTCCCTCTCCTGGTGCTCCAGTTTGACTTTCCAACTGCCTTACTATCAATCTCCCAACTTGGAGAGACAGGCCCTTTAACCTCCTGGTTTGCACAGGTTCCCAATTTGGCAGAGGATGGAAGGGACGAGGGAGAACACATGAGAGAGTAGCTGTTAGGCATTTGGACGGGCACATGTCACTCTAATTTCCCGGCAGGAAGAAGAATTAACCAAAGTCTCAGCCACCCACCGGGAACCAGTAGAGGACATGATCCAAAATTTTGGACTTGCGTTCAGCTCACAAAAAACGAGTTGAGAAATGGAGCTCAGGGGCACAGCAATTCACAAACTGGCAGAGTGATAAAGGACAACTATCGTCCAAAAGTCTGTTGAGGGAAGTCAACGAGGCGGACTTGAAAGTGAGGCAAAATAGCAGGAAACAGATTTCAAGAGGTATGTTGGAATCGCCTGTAAAGCACAGGAAGAGGGGCACAACTTGGACAATGGTGCACTTGGCCAAAAAGGGCGTATGCGTTTTCTCCTGAATATATTCAGGAGAAAACGCATACGCCCTTTTTGGCCAAGCAAGAAGGGGGCAATGCAAATCTGCACTACAAAGAAGTATCATTTCCCACCGGTCAAAAGGGACATCCACAAAATGTGTAAAAACCAGAAAGGCAAGACAGGCCCTGGAGAACTGGGAACCTTGTTATGCTGATGGGTGGGATGTAAATTGCCAACTGCTTCACTGGAGGAGTGCATTGTGTTCCCTAAAACAAGTAAACAACAGAGCTACAGAGCCAAGCCCACTTCCAGTCTAGGGAATATACCTTGGGAAAACTGAAAATCAATAAGAAAGAGCCACCTCCAAATTTAGGGCTGCACTGACTACAAGAACCTCAACTTGGGTACACCTTAAATATCCCAGGAAATATAAAAATGGTTCAAAACATTGTGGTACTTACGTACGATGGAATATCCCTCAGCCATGAAATCAATGTCATAAGACCAGTAGCAACAAAGTGAGTGGATTCAGGTACGATGATTCTAAGTGAAATAAGTCACACAGAAAAAGAAACTTATCATAAGATATCACTTATGAAGATCCTGTAAACATGGCTACACGTGAACTGAGTTAGGAAAGAGAACAGAGTCTCACATTTAGAAAACACTCTTATGCCTGCATAAAGGGGAAGGAGAGGTGGGGTGATGCATAAAAACAGAGTTTGATATAAGCACAGGGACTGTTTCAAAAACAAACTTTGGAATAGAAAAGACCGACACCTTCCTCAGTGAAAGAGACTCAAAATCCAATATTTCCCACAGAGGAATATATCTGACTAGTAAGAATCTTAAAACCTATGTATTGATATGTCTCCATAAGGGAATCAAGTGTGTCTAGAGTGGCATAAACATGGCAGCGAGAATCAGCTCAAACCCACTATAAAAAGGAATTTCAAAAGCAAAACCAAAAAACAGGGAAATTCTTTACAATTCCTTCAGGGTGTCTGAGGAAACCTGGAAAGACCCTATCTACAATGACAGCTGGATGTTGCATAAGGCTGGACACTTGGGACTGAGAGGATTGGTGAGATTGGGTGAGCAAATGCAGACCCTTTCAAGCAATAATGCATGGCCCCCATTCCATGGGTCCCAACTCTCCAGGTTCAAGGGAATATTACTACAGCTATAACATGTACAGGAAACCTAGAGAATGGACACACTGTGAATACGAAAGGTTTCTAAAACTCAACGAATAGTCCCTCTCCTGGTGCTCCAGTTTGACTTTCCAACTGCCTTACTATCAATCTCCCAACTTGGAGAGACAGGCCCTTTAACCTCCTGGTTTGCACAGGTTCCCAATTTGGCAGAGGATGGAAGGGACGAGGGAGAACCCATGAGAGAGTAGCTGTTAGGCATTTGGACGGGCACATGTCACTCTAATTTCCCGGCAGGAAGAAGAATTAACCAAAGTCTCAGCCACCCACCGGGAACCAGTATAGGACATGATCCAAAATTTTGGACTTGCGTTCAGCTCACAAAAAACGAGTTGAGAAATGGAGCTCAGGGGCACAGCAATTCACAAACTGGCAGAGTGATAAAGGACAACTATCGTCCAAAAATCTGTTGAGGGAAGTCAACGAGGCGGACTTGAAAGTGAGGCAAAATAGCAGGAAACAGATTTCAAGAGGTACCTTGGAATCGCCTGTAAAGCACAGGAAGAGGGGCACAACTTGGACAATGGTGCACTTGGCCAAAAAGGGCGTATGCGTTTTCTCCTGAATATATTCAGGAGAAAACGCATACGCCCTTTTTGGCCAAGCAAGCAAGCGGGCAATGCAAATCTGCACTACAAAGAAGTATCACTTCCCACCGGTCAAAAGGGACATCCACAAAATGTGTAAAAACCAGAAAGGCAAGACAGGCCCTGGAGAACTGGGAGCCTTGTTATGCTGATGGGCGGGATGTAAATTGCCAACTGCCTCACTGGAGGAGTGCATTGTGTTCCCTAAAACAAGTAAACAACAGAGCTACAGAGCCAAGGCCACTTCCAGTCTAGGGAATATACCTTGGGAAAACTGAAAATCAATAAGAAAGAGCCACCTCCAAATTTAGGGCTGCACTGACTACAAGAACCTCAACTTGGGTACACCTTAAATATCCCAGGAAATATAAAAATGGTTCAAAACATTGTGGTACTTACGTATGATGGAATATCCCTCAGCGATGAAATCAATGTCATAAGACCAGTAGCAGCAAAGTGAGTGGATTCAGGTACGATGATTCTAAGTGAAATAAGTCACACAGAAAAAGAAACTTATCATAAGATATCACTTATGAAGATCCTGTAAACATGGCTACACGTGACCTGAGTTAGGAAAGAGAACAGAGTCTCACATTTAGAAAACACTCTTATGCCTGCATAAAGGGGATGGAGAGGTGGGGTGATGCATAAAACCAGAGTTTGATATAAGCACAGGGACCGTTCCAAAAACCAACTTTGGAATAGACAAGACCTACACCTTCCTCAGTGAAAGAGACTCAAAACCCCATATTTCCCGCAGAGGAATATATCTGACTAGTAAGAATCTTAAAACCTATGTATTGATATGACTCCATAAGGGAATCAAGTGTGTCTAGAGTGGCATAAACATGGCAGCGAGAATCAGCTCAAACCCACTATAAAAAGGAATTTCAAAAGCAAAACCAAAAAACAGGGAAATTCTTTACAATTCCTTCAGGGTGTCTGAGGAAACCTGGAAAGACCCTATCTACAATGACAGCTGGATGTGGCATAAGGCTGGACACTTGGGACTGAGAGGATTGGTGAGATTGGGTGAGCAAATGCAGACCCTTTCAAGCAATAATGCATGGCCCCCATTCCATGGGTCCCAACTCTCCAGGTTCAAGGGAATATTACTACAGCTATAACATGTACAGGAAACCTAGAGAATGGACACACTGTGAATACGAAAGGTTTCTAAAACTCAACGAATAGTCCCTCTCCTGGTGCTCCAGTTTGACTTTCCAACTGCCTTACTATCAATCTCCCAACTTGGAGAGACAGGCCCTTTAACCTCCTGGTTTGCACAGGTTCCCAATTTGGCAGAGGATGGAAGGGACGAGGGAGAACCCATGAGAGAGTAGCTCTTAGGCATTTGGACGGGCACATGTCACTCTAATTTCCCGGCAGGAAGAAGAATTAACCAAAGTCTCAGCCACCCACCGGGAACCAGTAGAGGACATGATCCAAAATTTTGGACTTGCGTTCAGCTCACAAAAAACGAGTTGAGAAATGGAGCTCAGGGGCACAGCAATTCACAAACTGGCAGAGTGATAAAGGACAACTATCGTCCAAAAGTCTGTTGAGGGAAGTCAACGAGGCGGACTTGAAAGTGAGGCAAAATAGCAGGAAACAGATTTCAAGAGGTATGTTGGAATCGCCTGTAAAGCACAGGAAGAGGGGCACAACTTGGACAATGGTGCACTTGGCCAAAAAGGGCGTATGCGTTTTCTCCTGAATATATTCAGGAGAAAACGCATACGCCCTTTTTGGCCAAGCAAGAAGGGGGCAATGCAAATCTGCACTACAAAGAAGTATCATTTCCCACCGGTCAAAAGGGACATCCACAAAATGTGTAAAAACCAGAAAGGCAAGACAGGCCCTGGAGAACTGGGAACCTTGTTATGCTGATGGGTGGGATGTAAATTGCCAACTGCTTCACTGGAGGAGCGCATTGTGTTCCCTAAAACAAGTAAACAACAGAGCTACAGAGCCAAGGCCACTTCCAGTCTAGGGAATATACCTTGGGAAAACTGAAAATCAATAAGAAAGAGCCACCTCCAAATTTAGGGCTGCACTGACTACAAGAACCTCAACTTGGGTACAACTTAAATATCCCAGGAAATATAAAAATGGTTCAAAACATTGTGGTACTTACGTACGATGGAATATCCCTCAGCCATGAAATCAATGTCATAAGACCAGTAGCAACAAAGTGAGTGGATTCAGGTACGATGATTCTAAGTGAAATAAGTCACACAGAAAAAGAAACTTATCATAAGATATCACTTATGAAGATCCTGTAAACATGGCTACACGTGAACTGAGTTAGGAAAGAGAACAGAGTCTCACATTTAGAAAACACTCTTATGCCTGCATAAAGGGGAAGGAGAGGTGGGGTGATGCATAAAACCAGAGTTTGATATAAGCACAGGGACTGTTTCAAAAACCAACTTTGGAATAGAAAAGACCGACACCTTCCTCAGTGAAAGAGACTCAAAATCCCATATTTCCCACAGAGGAATATATCTGACTAGTAAGAATCTTAAAACCTATGTATTGATATGTCTCCATAAGGGAATCAAGTGTGTCTAGAGTGGCATAAACATGGCAGCGAGAATCAGCTCAAACCCACTATAAAAAGGAATTTCAAAAGCAAAACCAAAAAACAGGGAAATTCTTTACAATTCCTTCAGGGTGTCTGAGGAAACCTGGAAAGACCCTATCTACAATGACAGCTGGATGTGGCATAAGGCTGGACACTTGGGACTGAGAGGATTGGTGAGATTGGGTGAGCAAATGCAGACCCTTTCAAGCAATAATGCATGGCCCCCATTCCATGGGTCCCAACTCTCCAGGTTCAAGGGAATATTACTACAGCTATAACATGTACAGGAAACCTAGAGAATAGACACACTGTGAATACGAAAGGTTTCTAAAACTCAACGAATAGTCCCTCTCCTGGTGCTCCAGTTTGACTTTCCAACTGCCTTACTATCAATCTCCCAACTTGGAGAGACAGGCCCTTTAACCTCCTGGTTTGCACAGGTTCCCAATTTGGCAGAGGATGGAAGGGACGAGGGAGAACCCATGAGAGAGTAGCTGTTAGGCATTTGGACGGGCACATGTCACTCTAATTTCCCGGCAGGAAGAAGAATTAACCAAAGTCTCAGCCACCCACCGGGAACCAGTATAGGACATGATCCAAAATTTTGGACTTGCGTTCAGCTCACAAAAAACGAGTTGAGAAATGGAGCTCAGGGGCACAGCAATTCACAAACTGGCAGAGTGATAAAGGACAACTATCGTCCAAAAATCTGTTGAGGGAAGTCAACGAGGCGGACTTGAAAGTGAGGCAAAATAGCAGGAAACAGATTTCAAGAGGTACCTTGGAATCGCCTGTAAAGCACAGGAAGAGGGGCACAACTTGGACAATGGTGCACTTGGCCAAAAAGGGCGTATGCGTTTTCTCCTGAATATATTCAGGAGAAAACGCATACGCCCTTTTTGGCCAAGCAAGCAAGCGGGCAATGCAAATCTGCACTACAAAGAAGTATCACTTCCCACCGGTCAAAAGGGACATCCACAAAATGTGTAAAAACCAGAAAGGCAAGACAGGCCCTGGAGAACTGGGAGCCTTGTTATGCTGATGGGCGGGATGTAAATTGCCAACTGCCTCACTGGAGGAGTGCATTGTGTTCCCTAAAACAAGTAAACAACAGAGCTACAGAGCCAAGGCCACTTCCAGTCTAGGGAATATACCTTGGGAAAACTGAAAATCAATAAGAAAGAGCCACCTCCAAATTTAGGGCTGCACTGACTACAAGAACCTCAACTTGGGTACACCTTAAATATCCCAGGAAATATAAAAATGGTTCAAAACATTGTGGTACTTACGTATGATGGAATATCCCTCAGCGATGAAATCAATGTCATAAGACCAGTAGCAGCAAAGTGAGTGGATTCAGGTACGATGATTCTAAGTGAAATAAGTCACACAGAAAAAGAAACTTATCATAAGATATCACTTATGAAGATCCTGTAAACATGGCTACACGTGACCTGAGTTAGGAAAGAGAACAGAGTCTCACATTTAGAAAACACTCTTATGCCTGCATAAAGGGGATGGAGAGGTGGGGTGATGCATAAAACCAGAGTTTGATATAAGCACAGGGACCGTTCCAAAAACCAACTTTGGAATAGACAAGACCTACACCTTCCTCAGTGAAAGAGACTCAAAATCCCATATTTCCCACAGAGGAATATATCTGACTAGTAAGAATCTTAAAACCTATGTATTGATATGTCTCCATAAGGGAATCAAGTGTGTCTAGAGTGGCATAAACATGGCAGCGAGAATCAGCTCAAACCCACTATAAAAAGGAATTTCAAAAGCAAAACCAAAAAACAGGGAAATTCTTTACAATTCCTTCAGGGTGTCTGAGGAAACCTGGAAAGACCCTATCTACAATGACAGCTGGATGTGGCATAAGGCTGGACACTTGGGACTGAGAGGATTGGTGAGATTGGGTGAGCAAATGCAGACCCTTTCAAGCAATAATGCATGGCCCCCATTCCATGGGTCCCAACTCTCCAGGTTCAAGGGAATATTACTACAGCTATAACATGTACAGGAAACCTAGAGAATAGACACACTGTGAATACGAAAGGTTTCTAAAACTCAACGAATAGTCCCTCTCCTGGTGCTCCAGTTTGACTTTCCAACTGCCTTACTATCAATCTCCCAACTTGGAGAGACAGGCCCTTTAACCTCCTGGTTTGCACAGGTTCCCAATTTGGCAGAGGATGGAAGGGACGAGGGAGAACCCATGAGAGAGTAGCTGTTAGGCATTTGGACGGGCACATGTCACTCTAATTTCCCGGCAGGAAGAAGAATTAACCAAAGTCTCAGCCACCCACCGGGAACCAGTATAGGACATGATCCAAAATTTTGGACTTGCGTTCAGCTCACAAAAAACGAGTTGAGAAATGGAGCTCAGGGGCACAGCAATTCACAAACTGGCAGAGTGATAAAGGACAACTATCGTCCAAAAATCTGTTGAGGGAAGTCAACGAGGCGGACTTGAAAGTGAGGCAAAATAGCAGGAAACAGATTTCAAGAGGTACCTTGGAATCGCCTGTAAAGCACAGGAAGAGGGGCACAACTTGGACAATGGTGCACTTGGCCAAAAAGGGCGTATGCGTTTTCTCCTGAATATATTCAGGAGAAAACGCATACGCCCTTTTTGGCCAAGCAAGCAAGCGGGCAATGCAAATCTGCACTACAAAGAAGTATCACTTCCCACCGGTCAAAAGGGACATCCACAAAATGTGTAAAAACCAGAAAGGCAAGACAGGCCCTGGAGAACTGGGAGCCTTGTTATGCTGATGGGCGGGATGTAAATTGCCAACTGCCTCACTGGAGGAGTGCATTGTGTTCCCTAAAACAAGTAAACAACAGAGCTACAGAGCCAAGGCCACTTCCAGTCTAGGGAATATACCTTGGGAAAACTGAAAATCAATAAGAAAGAGCCACCTCCAAATTTAGGGCTGCACTGACTACAAGAACCTCAACTTGGGTACACCTTAAATATCCCAGGAAATATAAAAATGGTTCAAAACATTGTGGTACTTACGTATGATGGAATATCCCTCAGCGATGAAATCAATGTCATAAGACCAGTAGCAGCAAAGTGAGTGGATTCAGGTACGATGATTCTAAGTGAAATAAGTCACACAGAAAAAGAAACTTATCATAAGATATCACTTATGAAGATCCTGTAAACATGGCTACACGTGACCTGAGTTAGGAAAGAGAACAGAGTCTCACATTTAGAAAACACTCTTATGCCTGCATAAAGGGGATGGAGAGGTGGGGTGATGCATAAAACCAGAGTTTGATATAAGCACAGGGACCGTTCCAAAAACCAACTTTGGAATAGACAAGACCTACACCTTCCTCAGTGAAAGAGACTCAAAACCCCATATTTCCCGCAGAGGAATATATCTGACTAGTAAGAATCTTAAAACCTATGTATTGATATGACTCCATAAGGGAATCAAGTGTGTCTAGAGTGGCATAAACATGGCAGCGAGAATCAGCTCAAACCCACTATAAAAAGGAATTTCAAAAGCAAAACCAAAAAACAGGGAAATTCTTTACAATTCCTTCAGGGTGTCTGAGGAAACCTGGAAAGACCCTATCTACAATGACAGCTGGATGTGGCATAAGGCTGGACACTTGGGACTGAGAGGATTGGTGAGATTGGGTGAGCAAATGCAGACCCTTTCAAGCAATAATGCATGGCCCCCATTCCATGGGTCCCAACTCTCCAGGTTCAAGGGAATATTACTACAGCTATAACATGTACAGGAAACCTAGAGAATGGACACACTGTGAATACGAAAGGTTTCTAAAACTCAACGAATAGTCCCTCTCCTGGTGCTCCAGTTTGACTTTCCAACTGCCTTACTATCAATCTCCCAACTTGGAGAGACAGGCCCTTTAACCTCCTGGTTTGCACAGGTTCCCAATTTGGCAGAGGATGGAAGGGACGAGGGAGAACCCATGAGAGAGTAGCTGTTAGGCATTTGGACGGGCACATGTCACTCTAATTTCCCGGCAGGAAGAAGAATTAACCAAAGTCTCAGCCACCCACCGGGAACCAGTAGAGGACATGATCCAAAATTTTGGACTTGCGTTCAGCTCACAAAAAACGAGTTGAGAAATGGAGCTCAGGGGCACAGCAATTCACAAACTGGCAGAGTGATAAAGGACAACTATCGTCCAAAAGTCTGTTGAGGGAAGTCAACGAGGCGGACTTGAAAGTGAGGCAAAATAGCAGGAAACAGATTTCAAGAGGTATGTTGGAATCGCCTGTAAAGCACAGGAAGAGGGGCACAACTTGGACAATGGTGCACTTGGCCAAAAAGGGCGTATGCGTTTTCTCCTGAATATATTCAGGAGAAAATGCATACGCCCTTTTTGGCCAAGCAAGAAGGGGGCAATGCAAATCTGCACTACAAAGAAGTATCATTTCCCACCGGTCAAAAGGGACATCCACAAAATGTGTAAAAACAAGAAAGGCAAGACAGGCCCTGGAGAACTGGGAACCTTGTTATGCTGATGGGTGGGATGTAAATTGCCAACTGCTTCACTGGAGGAGCGCATTGTGTTCCCTAAAACAAGTAAACAACAGAGCTACAGAGCCAAGGCCACTTCCAGTCTAGGGAATATACCTTGGGAAAACTGAAAATCAATAAGAAAGAGCCACCTCCAAATTTAGGGCTGCACTGACTACAAGAACCTCAACTTGGGTACAACTTAAATATCCCAGGAAATATAAAAATGGTTCAAAACATTGTGGTACTTACGTACGATGGAATATCCCTCAGCCATGAAATCAATGTCATAAGACCAGTAGCAACAAAGTGAGTGGATTCAGGTACGATGATTCTAAGTGAAATAAGTCACACAGAAAAAGAAACTTATCATAAGATATCACTTATGAAGATCCTGTAAACATGGCTACACGTGAACTGAGTTAGGAAAGAGAACAGAGTCTCACATTTAGAAAACACTCTTATGCCTGCATAAAGGGGAAGGAGAGGTGGGGTGATGCATAAAACCAGAGTTTGATATAAGCACAGGGACTGTTTCAAAAACCAACTTTGGAATAGAAAAGACCGACACCTTCCTCAGTGAAAGAGACTCAAAATCCCATATTTCCCACAGAGGAATATATCTGACTAGTAAGAATCTTAAAACCTATGTATTGATATGTCTCCATAAGGGAATCAAGTGTGTCTAGAGTGGCATAAACATGGCAGCGAGAATCAGCTCAAACCCACTATAAAAAGGAATTTCAAAAGCAAAACCAAAAAACAGGGAAATTCTTTACAATTCCTTCAGGGTGTCTGAGGAAACCTGGAAAGACCCTATCTACAATGACAGCTGGATGTGGCATAAGGCTGGACACTTGGGACTGAGAGGATTGGTGAGATTGGGTGAGCAAATGCAGACCCTTTCAAGCAATAATGCATGGCCCCCATTCCCTGGGTCCCAACTCTCCAGGTTCAAGGGAATATTACTACAGCTATAACATGTACAGGAAACCTAGAGAATAGACACACTGTGAATACGAAAGGTTTCTAAAACTCAACGAATAGTCCCTCTCCTGGTGCTCCAGTTTGACTTTCCAACTGCCTTACTATCAATCTCCCAACTTGGAGAGACAGGCCCTTTAACCTCCTGGTTTGCACAGGTTCCCAATTTGGCAGAGGATGGAAGGGACGAGGGAGAACCCATGAGAGAGTAGCTGTTAGGCATTTGGACGGGCACATGTCACTCTAATTTCCCGGCAGGAAGAAGAATTAACCAAAGTCTCAGCCACCCACCGGGAACCAGTATAGGACATGATCCAAAATTTTGGACTTGCGTTCAGCTCACAAAAAACGAGTTGAGAAATGGAGCTCAGGGGCACAGCAATTCACAAACTGGCAGAGTGATAAAGGACAACTATCGTCCAAAAATCTGTTGAGGGAAGTCAACGAGGCGGACTTGAAAGTGAGGCAAAATAGCAGGAAACAGATTTCAAGAGGTACCTTGGAATCGCCTGTAAAGCACAGGAAGAGGGGCACAACTTGGACAATGGTGCACTTGGCCAAAAAGGGCGTATGCGTTTTCTCCTGAATATATTCAGGAGAAAACGCATACGCCCTTTTTGGCCAAGCAAGCAAGCGGGCAATGCAAATCTGCACTACAAAGAAGTATCACTTCCCACCGGTCAAAAGGGACATCCACAAAATGTGTAAAAACCAGAAAGGCAAGACAGGCCCTGGAGAACTGGGAGCCTTGTTATGCTGATGGGCGGGATG
Source organism: Mesoplodon densirostris (assembly GCF_025265405.1). Taxonomy (NCBI): domain Eukaryota; kingdom Metazoa; phylum Chordata; class Mammalia; order Artiodactyla; family Ziphiidae; genus Mesoplodon; species Mesoplodon densirostris. Next base: position 127,227 of record NW_026778187.1, on the reverse strand, counting down.
TAAATTGCCAACTGCCTCACTGGAGGAGTGCATTGTGTTCCCTAAAACAAGTAAACAACAGAGCTACAGAGCCAAGGCCACTTCCAGTCTAGGGAATATACCTTGGGAAAACTGAAAATCAATAAGAAAGAGCCACCTCCAAATTTAGGGCTGCACTGACTACAAGAACCTCAACTTGGGTACACCTTAAATATCCCAGGAAATATAAAAATGGTTCAAAACATTGTGGTACTTACGTATGATGGAATATCCCTCAGCGATGAAATCAATGTCATAAGACCAGTAGCAGCAAAGTGAGTGGATTCAGGTACGATGATTCTAAGTGAAATAAGTCACACAGAAAAAGAAACTTATCATAAGATATCACTTATGAAGATCCTGTAAACATGGCTACACGTGACCTGAGTTAGGAAAGAGAACAGAGTCTCACATTTAGAAAACACTCTTATGCCTGCATAAAGGGGATGGAGAGGTGGGGTGATGCATAAAACCAGAGTTTGATATAAGCACAGGGACCGTTCCAAAAACCAACTTTGGAATAGACAAGACCTACACCTTCCTCAGTGAAAGAGACTCAAAACCCCATATTTCCCGCAGAGGAATATATCTGACTAGTAAGAATCTTAAAACCTATGTATTGATATGACTCCATAAGGGAATCAAGTGTGTCTAGAGTGGCATAAACATGGCAGCGAGAATCAGCTCAAACCCACTATAAAAAGGAATTTCAAAAGCAAAACCAAAAAACAGGGAAATTCTTTACAATTCCTTCAGGGTGTCTGAGGAAACCTGGAAAGACCCTATCTACAATGACAGCTGGATGTGGCATAAGGCTGGACACTTGGGACTGAGAGGATTGGTGAGATTGGGTGAGCAAATGCAGACCCTTTCAAGCAATAATGCATGGCCCCCATTCCATGGGTCCCAACTCTCCAGGTTCAAGGGAATATTACTACAGCTATAACATGTACAGGAAACCTAGAGAATGGACACACTGTGAATACGAAAGGTTTCTAAAACTCAACGAATAGTCCCTCTCCTGGTGCTCCAGTTTGACTTTCCAACTGCCTTACTATCAATCTCCCAACTTGGAGAGACAGGCCCTTTAACCTCCTGGTTTGCACAGGTTCCCAATTTGGCAGAGGATGGAAGGGACGAGGGAGAACCCATGAGAGAGTAGCTGTTAGGCATTTGGACGGGCACATGTCACTCTAATTTCCCGGCAGGAAGAAGAATTAACCAAAGTCTCAGCCACCCACCGGGAACCAGTATAGGACATGATCCAAAATTTTGGACTTGCGTTCAGCTCACAAAAAACGAGTTGAGAAATGGAGCTCAGGGGCACAGCAATTCACAAACTGGCAGAGTGATAAAGGACAACTATCGTCCAAAAATCTGTTGAGGGAAGTCAACGAGGCGGACTTGAAAGTGAGGCAAAATAGCAGGAAACAGATTTCAAGAGGTACCTTGGAATCGCCTGTAAAGCACAGGAAGAGGGGCACAACTTGGACAATGGTGCACTTGGCCAAAAAGGGCGTATGCGTTTTCTCCTGAATATATTCAGGAGAAAACGCATACGCCCTTTTTGGCCAAGCAAGCAAGCGGGCAATGCAAATCTGCACTACAAAGAAGTATCACTTCCCACCGGTCAAAAGGGATATCCACAAAATGTGTAAAAACCAGAAAGGCAAGACAGGCCCTGGAGAACTGGGAGCCTTGTTATGCTGATGGGCGGGATGTAAATTGCAAACTGCCTCACTGGAGGAGTGCATTGTGTTCCCTAAAACAAGTAAACAACAGAGCTACAGAGCCAAGGCCACTTCCAGTCTAGGGAATATACCTTGGGAAAACTGAAAATCAATAAGAAAGAGCCACCTCCAAATTTAGGGCTGCACTGACTACAAGAACCTCAACTTGGGTACACCTTAAATATCCCAGGAAATATAAAAATGGTTCAAAACATTGTGGTACTTACGTATGATGGAATATCCCTCAGCGATGAAATCAATGTCATAAGACCAGTAGCAGCAAAGTGAGTGGATTCAGGTACGATGATTCTAAGTGAAATAAGTCACACAGAAAAAGAAACTTATCATAAGATATCACTTATGAAGATCCTGTAAACATGGCTACACGTGACCTGAGTTAGGAAAGAGAACAGAGTCTCACATTTAGAAAACACTCTTATGCCTGCATAAAGGGGATGGAGAGGTGGGGTGATGCATAAAACCAGAGTTTGATATAAGCACAGGGACCGTTCCAAAAACCAACTTTGGAATAGACAAGACCTACACCTTCCTCAGTGAAAGAGACTCAAAACCCCATATTTCCCGCAGAGGAATATATCTGACTAGTAAGAATCTTAAAACCTATGTATTGATATGACTCCATAAGGGAATCAAGTGTGTCTAGAGTGGCATAAACATGGCAGCGAGAATCAGCTCAAACCCACTATAAAAAGGAATTTCAAAAGCAAAACCAAAAAACAGGGAAATTCTTTACAATTCCTTCAGGGTGTCTGAGGAAACCTGGAAAGACCCTATCTACAATGACAGCTGGATGTGGCATAAGGCTGGACACTTGGGACTGAGAGGATTGGTGAGATTGGGTGAGCAAATGCAGACCCTTTCAAGCAATAATGCATGGCCCCCATTCCATGGGTCCCAACTCTCCAGGTTCAAGGGAATATTACTACAGCTATAACATGTACAGGAAACCTAGAGAATGGACACACTGTGAATACGAAAGGTTTCTAAAACTCAACGAATAGTCCCTCTCCTCGTGCTCCAGTTTGACTTTCCAACTGCCTTACTATCAATCTCCCAACTTGGAGAGACAGGCCCTTTAACCTCCTGGTTTGCACAGGTTCCCAATTTGGCAGAGGATGGAAGGGATGAGGGAGAACCCATGAGAGAGTAGCTGTTAGGCATTTGGACGGGCACATGTCACTCTAATTTCCCGGCAGGAAGAAGAATTAACCAAAGTCTCAGCCACCCACCGGGAACCAGTATAGGACATGATCCAAAATTTTGGACTTGCGTTCAGCTCACAAAAAACGAGTTGAGAAATGGAGCTCAGGGGCACAGCAATTCACAAACTGGCAGAGTGATAAAGGACAACTATTGTCCAAAAATCTGTTGAGGGAAGTCAACGAGGCGGACTTGAAAGCGAGGCAAAATAGCAGAAAACAGATTTCAAGAGGTACCTTGGAATCGCCTGTAAAGCACAGGAAGAGGGGCACAACTTGGACAATGGTGCACTTGGCCAAAAAGGGCGTATGCGTTTTCTCCTGAATATATTCAGGAGAAAACGCATACGCCCTTTTTGGCCAAGCAAGCAAGCGGGCAATGCAAATCTGCACTACAAAGAAGTATCACTTCCCACCGGTCAAAAGGGACATCCACAAAATGTGTAAAAACCAGAAAGGCAAGACAGGCCCTGGAGAACTGGGAGCCTTGTTATGCTGATGGGCGGGATGTAAATTGCCAACTGCCTCACTGGAGGAGTGCATTGTGTTCCCTAAAACAAGTAAACAACAGAGCTACAGAGCCAAGGCCACTTCCAGTCTAGGGAATATACCTTGGGAAAACTGAAAATCAATAAGAAAGAGCCACCTCCAAATTTAGGGCTGCACTGACTACAAGAACCTCAACTTGGGTACACCTTAAATATCCCAGGAAATATAAAAATGGTTCAAAACATTGTGGTACTTACGTATGATGGAATATCCCTCAGCGATGAAATCAATGTCATAAGACCAGTAGCAGCAAAGTGAGTGGATTCAGGTACGATGATTCTAAGTGAAATAAGTCACACAGAAAAAGAAACTTATCATAAGATATCACTTATGAAGATCCTGTAAACATGGCTACACGTGAACTGAGTTAGGAAAGAGAACAGAGTCTCACATTTAGAAAACACTCTTATGCCTGCATAAAGGGGATGGAGAGGTGGGGTGATGCATAAAACCAGAGTTTGATATAAGCACAGGGACCGTTCCAAAAACCAACTTTGGAATAGACAAGACCTACACCTTCCTAGGTGAAAGAGACTCAAAACCCCATATTTCCCGCAGAGGAATATATCTGACTAGTAAGAATCTTAAAACCTATGTATTGATATGACTCCATAAGGGAATCAAGTGTGTCTAGAGTGGCATAAACATGGCAGCGAGAATCAGCTCAAACCCACTATAAAAAGGAATTTCAAAAGCAAAACCAAAAAACAGGGAAATTCTTTACAATTCCTTCTGGGTGTCTGAGGAAACCTGGAAAGACCCTATCTACAATGACAGCTGGATGTGGCATAAGGCTGGACACTTGGGACTGAGAGGATTGGTGAGATTGGGTGAGCAAATGCAGACCCTTTCAAGCAATAATGCATGGCCCCCATTCCATGGGTCCCAACTCTCCAGGTTCAAGGGAATATTACTACAGCTATAACATGTACAGGAAACCTAGAGAATGGACACACTGTGAATACGAAAGGTTTCTAAAACTCAACGAATAGTCCCTCTCCTGGTGCTCCAGTTTGACTTTCCAACTGCCTTACTATCAATCTCCCAACTTGGAGAGACAGGCCCTTTAACCTCCTGGTTTGCACAGGTTCCCAATTTGGCAGAGGATGGAAGGGACGAGGGAGAACCCATGAGAGAGTAGCTGTTAGGCATTTGGACGGGCACATGTCACTCTAATTTCCCGGCAGGAAGAAGAATTAACCAAAGTCTCAGCCACCCACCGGGAACCAGTAGAGGACATGATCCAAAATTTTGGACTTGCGTTCAGCTCACAAAAAACGAGTTGAGAAATGGAGCTCAGGGGCACAGCAATTCACAAACTGGCAGAGTGATAAAGGACAACTATCGTCCAAAAATCTGTTGAGGGACGTCAACGAGGCGGACTTGAAAGTGAGGCAAAATAGCAGGAAACAGATTTCAAGAGGTACCTTGGAATCGCCTGTAAAGCACAGGAAGAGGGGCACAACTTGGACAATGGTGCACTTGGCCAAAAAGGGCGTATGGGTTTTCTCCTGAATATATTCAGGAGAAAACGCATACGCCCTTTTTGGCCAAGCAAGCAAGCGGGCAATGCAAATCTGCACTACAAAGAAGTATCACTTCCCACCGGTCAAAAGGGACATCCACAAAATGTGTAAAAACCAGAAAGGCAAGACAGGCCCTGGAGAACTGGGAGCCTTGTTATGCTGATGGGCGGGATGTAAATTGCCAACTGCCTCACTGGAGGAGTGCATTGTGTTCCCTAAAACAAGTAAACAACAGAGCTACAGAGCCAAGGCCACTTCCAGTCTAGGGAATATACCTTGGGAAAACTGAAAATCAATAAGAAAGAGCCACCTCCAAATTTAGGGCTGCACTGACTACAAGAACCTCAACTTGGGTACACCTTAAATATCCCAGGAAATATAGAAATGGTTCAAAACATTGTGGTACTTACGTATGATGGAATATCCCTCAGCGATGAAATCAATGTCATAAGACCAGTAGCAGCAAAGTGAGTGGATTCAGGTACGATGATTCTAAGTGAAATAAGTCACACAGAAAAAGAAACTTATCATAAGATATCACTTATGAAGATCCTGTAAACATGGCTACACGGGACCTGAGTTAGGAAAGAGAACAGAGTCTCACATTTAGAAAACACTCTTATGCCTGCATAAAGGGGATGGAGATGTGGGGTGATGCATAAAACCAGAGTTTGATATAAGCACAGGGACCGTTCCAAAAACCAACTTTGGAATAGACAAGACCTACACCTTCCTCAGTGAAAGAGACTCAAAACCCCATATTTCCCGCAGAGGAATATATCTGACTAGTAAGAATCTTAAAACCTATGTATTGATATGACTCCATAAGGGAATCAAGTGTGTCTAGAGTGGCATAAACATGGCAGCGAGAATCAGCTCAAACCCACTATAAAAAGGAATTTCAAAAGCAAAACCAAAAAACAGGGAAATTCTTTACAATTCCTTCTGGGTGTCTGAGGAAACCTGGAAAGACCCTATCTACAATGACAGCTGGATGTGGCATAAGGCTGGACACTTGGGACTGAGAGGATTGGTGAGATTGGGTGAGCAAATGCAGACCCTTTCAAGCAATAATGCATGGCCCCCATTCCATGGGTCCCAACTGTCCAGGTTCAAGGGAATATTACTACAGCTATAACATGTACAGGAAACCTAGAGAATGGACACACTGTGAATACGAAAGGTTTCTAAAACTCAACGAATAGTCCCTCTCCTCGTGCTCCAGTTTGACTTTCCAACTGCCTTACTATCAATCTCCCAACTTGGAGAGACAGGCCCTTTAACCTCCTGGTTTGCACAGGTTCCCAATTTGGCAGAGGATGGAAGGGACGAGGGAGAACCCATGAGAGAGTAGCTGTTAGGCATTTGGACGGGCACATGTCACTCTAATTTCCCGGCAGGAAGAAGAATTAACCAAAGTCTCAGCCACCCACCGGGAACCAGTAGAGGACATGATCCAAAATTTTGGACTTGCGTTCAGCTCACAAAAAACGAGTTGAGAAATGGAGCTCAGGGGCACAGCAATTCACAAACTGGCAGAGTGATAAAGGACAACTATCGTCCAAAAATCTGTTGAGGGACGTCAACGAGGCGGACTTGAAAGTGAGGCAAAATAGCAGGAAACAGATTTCAAGAGGTACCTTGGAATCGCCTGTAAAGCACAGGAAGAGGGGCACAACTTGGACAATGGTGCACTTGGCCAAAAAGGGCGTATGCGTTTTCTCCTGAATATATTCAGGAGAAAACGCATACGCCCTTTTTGGCCAAGCAAGCAAGCGGGCAATGCAAATCTGCACTACAAAGAAGTATCACTTCCCACCGGTCAAAAGGGACATCCACAAAATGTGTAAAAACCAGAAAGGCAAGACAGGCCCTGGAGAACTGGGAGCCTTGTTATGCTGATGGGCGGGATGTAAATTGCCAACTGCCTCACTGGAGGAGTGCATTGTGTTCCCTAAAACAAGTAAACAACAGAGCTACAGAGCCAAGGCCACTTCCAGTCTAGGGAATATACCTTGGGAAAACTGAAAATCAATAAGAAAGAGCCACCTCCAAATTTAGGGCTGCACTGACTACAAGAACCTCAACTTGGGTACACCTTAAATATCCCAGGAAATATAAAAATGGTTCAAAACATTGTGGTATTTACGTATGATGGAATATCCCTCAGCGATGAAATCAATGTCATAAGACCAGTAGCAGCAAAGTGAGTGGATTCAGGTACGATGATTCTAAGTGAAATAAGTCACACAGAAAAAGAAACTTATCATAAGATATCACTTATGAAGATCCTGTAAACATGGCTACACGTGAACTGAGTTAGGAAAGAGAACAGAGTCTCACATTTAGAAAACACTCTTATGCCTGCATAAAGGGGAAGGAGAGGTGGGGTGATGCATAAAACCAGAGTTTGATATAAGCACAGGGACCGTTCCAAAAACCAACTTTGGAATAGACAAGACCTACACCTTCCTCAGTGAAAGAGACTCAAAACCCCATATTTCCCGCAGAGGAATATATCTGACTAGTAAGAATCTTAAAACCTATGTATTGATATGACTCCATAAGGGAATCAAGTGTGTCTAGAGTGGCATAAACATGTCAGCGAGAATCAGCTCAAACCCACTATAAAAAGGAATTTCAAAAGCAAAACCAAAAAACAGGGAAATTCTTTACAATTCCTTCAGGGTGTCTGAGGAAACCTGGAAAGACCCTATCTACAATGACAGCTGGATGTGGCATAAGGCTGGACACTTGGGACTGAGAGGATTGGTGAGATTGGGTGAGCAAATGCAGACCCTTTCAAGCAATAATGCATGGCCCCCATTCCATGGGTCCCAACTCTCCAGGTTCAAGGGAATATTACTACAGCTATAACATGTACAGGAAACTTAGAGAATGGACACACTGTGAATACGAAAGGTTTCTAAAACTCAACGAATAGTCCCTCTCCTCGTGCTCCAGTTTGACTTTCCAACTGCCTTACTATCAATCTCCCAACTTGGAGAGACAGGCCCTTTAACCTCCTGGTTTGCACAGGTTCCCAATTTGGCAGAAGATGGAAGGGACGAGGGAGAACCCATGAGAGAGTAGCTGTTAGGCATTTGGACGGGCACATGTCACTCTAATTTCCCGGCAGGAAGAAGAATTAACCAAAGTCTCAGCCACCCACCGGGAACCAGTTTAGGACATGATCCAAAATTTTGGACTTGTGTTCAGCTCACAAAAAACGAGTTGAGAAATGGAGCTCAGGGGCACAGCAATTCACAAACTGGCATAGTGATAAAGGACAACTATCGTCCAAAAATCTGTTGAGGGAAGTCAACGAGGCGGACTTGAAAGCGAGGCAAAATAGCAGGAAACAGATTTCAAGAGGTACCTTGGAATCGCCTGTAAAGCACAGGAAGAGGGGCACAACTTGGACAATGGTGCACTTGGCCAAAAAGGGCGTATGCGTTTTCTCCTGAATATATTCAGGAGAAAACGCATACGCCCTTTTTGGCCAAGCAAGCAAGCGGGCAATGCAAATCTGCACTACAAAGAAGTATCACTTCCCACCGGTCAAAAGGCACATCCACAAAATGTGTAAAAACCAGAAAGGCAAGACAGGCCCTGGAGAACTGGGAGCCTTGTTATGCTGATGGGCGGGATGTAAATTGCCAACTGCCTCACTGGAGGAGTGCATTGTGTTCCCTAAAACAAGTAAACAACAGAGCTACAGAGCCAAGGCCACTTCCAGTCTAGGGAATATACCTTGGGAAAACTGAAAATCAATAAGAAAGAGCCACCTCCAAATTTAGGGCTGCACTGACTACAAGAACCTCAACTTGGGTACACCTTAAATATCCCAGGAAATATAAAAATGGTTCAAAACATTGTGGTACTTACGTACGATGGAATATCCCTCAGCCATGAAATCAATGTCATAAGACCAGTAGAAGCAAAGTGAGTGGATTCAGGTACGATGATTCTAAGTGAAATAAGTCACACAGAAAAAGAAACTTATCATAAGATATCACTTATGAAGATCCTGTAAACATGGCTACACGTGAACTGAGTTAGGAAAGAGAACAGAGTCTCACATTTAGAAAACACTCTTATGCCTGCATAAAGGGGATGGAGAGGTGGGGTGATGCATAAAACCAGAGTTTGATATAAGCACAGGGACCGTTTCAAAAACCAACTTTGGAATAGACAAGACCTACACCTTCCTCAGTGAAAGAGACTCAAAACCCCATATTTCCCACAGAGGAATATATCTGACTAGTAAGAATCTTAAAACCTATGTATTGATATGTCTCCATAAGGGAATCAAGTGTGTCTAGAGTGGCATAAACATGGCAGCAAGAATCAGCTCAATCCCACTATAAAAAGGAATTTCAAAAGCAAAACCAAAAAACAGGGAAATTCTTTACAATTCCTTCAGGGTGTCTGAGGAAACCTGGAAAGACCCTATCTACAATGACAGCTGGATGTGGCATAAGGCTGGACATTTAGGACTGAGAGGATTGTTGAGATTGGGTGAGCAAATGCAGACCCTTTCAAGCAATAATGCATGGCCCCCATTCCATGGGTCCCAACTCTCCAGGTTCAAGGGAATATTACTACAGCTATAACATGTACAGGAAACCTAGAGAATGGACACACTGTGAATACGAAAGGTTTCTAAAACTAAACGAATAGTCCCTCTCCTGGTGCTCCAGTTTGACTTTCCAACTGCCTTACTATCAATCTCCCAACTTGGAGAGACAGGCCCTTTAACCTCTTGGATTGCACAGGTTCCCAATTTGGCAGAGGATGGAAGGGACGAGGGAGAACCCATGAGAGAGTAGCTGTTAGGCATTTGGACGGGCACATGTCACTCTAATTTCCCGGCAGGAAGAAGAATTAACCAAAGTCTCAGCCACCCACCGGGAACCAGTATAGGACATGATCCAAAATTCTGGACTTCTGTTCAGCTCACAAAAAACGAGTTGAGAAATGGAGCTCAGGGGCACAGCAATTCACAAACTGGCAGAGTGATAAAGGACAACTATCGTCCAAAAATCTGTTGAGGGAAGTCAACGAGGCGGACTTGAAAGCGAGGCAAAATAGCAGGAAACAGATTTCAAGAGGTACCTTGGAATCGCCTGTAAAGCACAGGAAGAGGGGCACAACTTGGACAATGGTGCACTTGGCCAAAAAGGGCATATGCGTTTTTTCCTGAATATATTCAGGAGAAAACGCATACGCCCTTTTTGGCCAAGCAAGCAAGCGGGCAATGCAAATCTGCACTACAAAGAAGTATCACTTCCCACCGGTCAAAAGGGACATCCAAAAAATGTGTAAAAACCAGAAAGGCAAGACAGGCCCTGGAGAACTGGGAGCCTTGTTATGCTGATGGGCGGGATGTAAATTGCCAACTGCCTCACTGGAGGAGTGCATTGTGTTCCCTAAAACAAGTAAACAACAGAGCTACAGAGCCAAGGCCACTTCCAGTCTAGGGAATATACCTTGGGAAAACTGAAAATCAATAAGAAAGAGCCACCTCCAAATTTAGGGCTGCACTGACTACAAGAACCTCAACTTGGGTACACCTTAAATATCCCAGGAAATATAAAAATGGTTCAAAACATTGTGGTACTTACGTATGATGGAATATCCCTCAGCGATGAAATCAATGTCATAAGACCAGTAGCAGCAAAGTGAGTGGATTCAGGTACGATGATTCTAAGTGAAATAAGTCACACAGAAAAAGAAACTTATCATAAGATATCACTTATGAAGATCCTGTAAACATGGCTACACGTGACCTGAGTTAGGAAAGAGAACAGAGTCTCACATTTAGAAAACACTCTTATGCCTGCATAAAGGGGATGGAGAGGTGGGGTGATGCATAAAACCAGAGTTTGATATAAGCACAGGGACCGTTCCAAAAACCAACTTTGGAATAGACAAGACCTACACCTTCCTCAGTGAAAGAGTCTCAAAACCCCATATTTCCCGCAGAGGAATATATCTGACTAGTAAGAATCTTAAAACCTATGTATTTATATGACTCCATAAGGGAATCAAGTGTGTCTAGAGTGGCATAAACATGGGAGCGAGAATCAGCTCAAACCCACTATAAAAAGGAATTTCAAAAGCAAAACCAAAAAACAGGGAAATTCTTTACAATTCCTTCAGGGTGTCTGAGGAAACCTGGAAAGACCCTATCTACAATGACAGCTGGATGTGGCATAAGGCTGGACACTTGGGACTGAGAGGATTGGTGAGATTGGGTGAGCAAATGCAGACCCTTTCAAGCAATAATGCATGGCCCCCATTCCATGGGTCCCAACTCTCCAGGTTCAAGGGAATATTACTACAGCTATAACATGTACAGGAAACCTAGAGAATGGACACACTGTGAATACGAAAGGTTTCTAAAACTCAATGAATAGTCCCTCTCCTGGTGCTCCAGTTTGACTTTCCAACTGCCTTACTATCAATCTCCCAACTTGGAGAGACAGGCCCTTTAACCTCCTGGTTTGCACAGGTTCCCAATTTGGCAGAGGATGGAAGGGACCAGGGAGAACCCATGAGAGAGTAGCTGTTAGGTATTTGGACGGGCACATGTCACTCTAATTTCCCGGCAGGAAGAAGAATTAACCAAAGTCTCAGCCACCCACCGGGAACCAGTATAGGACATGATCCAAAATTTTGGACTTGTGTTCAGCTCACAAAAAACGAGTTGAGAAATGGAGCTCAGGGGCACAGCAATTCACAAACTGGCAGAGTGATAAAGGACAACTATCGTCCAAAAATCTGTTGAGGGAAGTCAACGAGGCGGACTTGAAAGCGAGGCAAAATAGCAGGAAACAGATTTCAAGAGGTAACTTGGAATCGCCTGTAAAGCACAGGAAGAGGGGCACAACTTGGACAATGGTGCACTTGGCCAAAAAGGGCGTATGCGTTTTCTCCTGAATATATTGAGGTGAAAACGCATACGCCCTTTTTGGCCAAGCAAGCAAGCGGGCAATGCAAATCTGCACTACAAAGAAGTATCACTTCCCACCGGTCAAAAGGGACATCCACAAAATGTGTAAAAACCAGAAAGGCAAGACAGGCCCTGGAGAACTGGGAGCCTTGTTATGCTGATGGGCGGGATGTAAATTGCCAACTGCCTCACTGGAGGAGTGCATTGTGTTCCCTAAAACAAGTAAACAACAGAGCTACAGAGCCAAGGCCACTTCCAGTCTAGGGAATATACCTTGGGAAAACTGAAAATCAATAAGAAAGAGCCACCTCCAAATTTAGGGCTGCACTGACTACAAGAACCTCAACTTGGGTACACCTTAAATATCCCAGGAAATATAAAAATGGTTCAAAACATTGTGGTACTTACGTACGATGGAATATCCCTCAGCGATGAAATCAATGTCATAAGACCAGTAGCAGCAAAGTGAGTGGATTCAGGTACGATGATTCTAAGTGAAATAAGTCACACAGAAAAAGAAACTTATCATAAGATATCACTTATGAAGATCCTGTAAACATGGCTACACGTGAACTGAGTTAGGAAAGAGAACAGAGTCTCACATTTAGAAAACACTCTTATGCCTGCATAAAGGGGAAGGAGAGGTGGGGTGATGCATAAAACCAGAGTTTGATATAAGCACAGGGACCGTTCCAAAAACCAACTTTGGAATAGACAAGACCTACACCTTCCTCAGTGAAAGAGACTCAAAACCCCATATTTCCCGCAGAGGAATATATCTGACTAGTAAGAATCTTAAAACCTATGTATTGATATGACTCCATAAGGGAATCAAGTGTGTCTAGAGTGGCATAAACATGTCAGCGAGAATCAGCTCAAACCCACTATAAAAAGGAATTTCAAAAGCAAAACCAAAAAACAGGGAAATTCTTTACAATTCCTTCAGGGTGTCTGAGGAAACCTGGAAAGACCCTATCTACAATGACAGCTGGATGTGGCATAAGGCTGGACACTTGGGACTGAGAGGATTGGTGAGATTGGGTGAGCAAATGCAGACCCTTTCAAGCAATAATGCATGGCCCCCATTCCATGGGTCCCAACTCTCCAGGTTCAAGGGAATATTACTACAGCTATAACATGTACAGGAAACTTAGAGAATGGACACACTGTGAATACGAAAGGTTTCTAAAACTCAACGAATATTCCCTCTCCTCGTGCTCCAGTTTGACTTTCCAACTGCCTTACTATCAATCTCCCAACTTGGAGAGACAGGCCCTTTAACCTCCTGGTTTGCACAGGTTCCCAATTTGGCAGAAGATGGAAGGGACGAGGGAGAACCCATGAGAGAGTAGCTGTTAGGCATTTGGACGGGCACATGTCACTCTAATTTCCCGGCAGGAAGAAGAATTAACCAAAGTCTCAGCCACCCACCGGGAACCAGTTTAGGACATGATCCAAAATTTTGGACTTGTGTTCAGCTCACAAAAAACGAGTTGAGAAATGGAGCTCAGGGGCACAGCAATTCACAAACTGGCATAGTGATAAAGGACAACTATCGTCCAAAAATCTGTTGAGGGAAGTCAATGAGGCGGACTTGAAAGCGAGGCAAAATAGCAGGAAACAGATTTCAAGAGGTACCTTGGAATCGCCTGTAAAGCACAGGAAGAGGGGCACAACTTGGACAATGGTGCACTTGGCCAAAAAGGGCGTATGCGTTTTCTCCTGAATATATTCAGGAGAAAACGCATACGCCCTTTTTGGCCAAGCAAGCAAGCGGGCAATGCAAATCTGCACTACAAAGAAGTATCACTTCCCACCGGTCAAAAGGGACATCCACAAAATGTGTAAAAACCAGAAAGGCAAGACAGGCCCTGGAGAACTGGGAGCCTTGTTATGCTGATGGGCGGGATGTAAATTGCCAACTGCCTCACTGGAGGAGTGCATTGTGTTCCCTAAAACAAGTAAACAACAGAGCTACAGAGCCAAGGCCACTTCCAGTCTAGGGAATATACCTTGGGAAAACTGAAAATCAATAAGAAAGAGCCACCTCCAAATTTAGGGCTGCACTGACTACAAGAACCTCAACTTGGGTACACCTTAAATATCCCAGGAAATATAAAAATGGTTCAAAACATTGTGGTACTTACGTACGATGGAATATCCCTCAGCCATGAAATCAATGTCATAAGACCAGTAGCAGCAAAGTGAGTGGATTCAGGTACGATGATTCTAAGTGAAATAAGTCACACAGAAAAAGAAACTTATCATAAGATATCACTTATGAAGATCCTGTAAACATGGCTACACGTGAACTGAGTTAGGAAAGAGAACAGAGTCTCACATTTAGAAAACACTCTTATGCCTGCATAAAGGGGATGGAGAGGTGGGGTGATGCATAAAACCAGAGTTTGATATAAGCACAGGGACCGTTTCAAAAACCAACTTTGGAATAGAAAAGACCTACACCTTCCTCAGTGAAAGAGACTCAAAACCCCATATTTCCCACAGAGGAATATATCTGACTAGTAAGAATCTTAAAACCTATGTATTGATATGTCTCCATAAGGGAATCAAGTGTGTCTAGAGTGGCATAAACATGGCAGCAAGAATCAGCTCAAACCCACTATAAAAAGGAATTTCAAAAGCAAAACCAAAAAACAGGGAAATTCTTTACAATTCCTTCAGGGTGTCTGAGGAAACCTGGAAAGACCCTATCTACAATGACAGCTGGATGTGGCATAAGGCTGGACACTTAGGACTGAGAGGATTGTTGAGATTGGGTGAGCAAATGCAGACCCTTTCAAGCAATAATGCATGGCCCCCATTCCATGGGTCCCAACTCTCCAGGTTCAAGGGAATATTACTACAGCTATAACATGTACAGGAAACCTAGAGAATGGACACACTGTGAATACGAAAGGTTTCTAAAACTAAACGAATAGTCCCTCTCCTGGTGCTCCAGTTTGACTTTCCAACTGCCTTACTATCAATCTCCCAACTTGGAGAGACAGGCCCTTTAACCTCTTGGATTGCACAGGTTCCCAATTTGGCAGAGGATGGAAGGGACGAGGGAGAACCCATGAGAGAGTAGCTGTTAGGCATTTGGACGGGCACATGTCACTCTAATTTCCCGGCAGGAAGAAGAATTAACCAAAGTCTCAGCCACCCACCGGGAACCAGTATAGGACATGATCCAAAATTTTGGACTTGTGTTCAGCTCACAAAAAACGAGTTGAGAAATGGAGCTCAGGGGCACAGCAATTCACAAACTGGCAGAGTGATAAAGGACAACTATCGTCCAAAAATCTGTTGAGGGAAGTCAACGAGGCGGACTTGAAAGCGAGGCAAAATAGCAGGAAACAGATTTCAAGAGGTACCTTGGAATCGCCTGTAAAGCACAGGAAGAGGGGCACAACTTGGACAATGGTGCACTTGGCCAAAAAGGGCATATGCGTTTTTTCCTGAATATATTCAGGAGAAAACGCATACGCCCTTTTTGGCCAAGCAAGCAAGCGGGCAATGCAAATCTGCACTACAAAGAAGTATCACTTCCCACCGGTCAAAAGGGACATCCACAAAATGTGTAAAAACCAGAAAGGCAAGACAGGCCCTGGAGAACTGGGAGCCTTGTTATGCTGATGGGCGGGATGTAAATTGCCAACTGCCTCACTGGAGGAGTGCATTGTGTTCCCTAAAACAAGTAAACAACAGAGCTACAGAGCCAAGGCCACTTCCAGTCTAGGGAATATACCTTGGGAAAACTGAAAATCAATAAGAAAGAGCCACCTCCAAATTTAGGGCTGCACTGACTACAAGAACCTCAACTTGGGTACACCTTAAATATCCCAGGAAATATAAAAATGGTTCAAAACATTGTGGTACTTACGTATGATGGAATATCCCTCAGCGATGAAATCAATGTCATAAGACCAGTAGCAGCAAAGTGAGTGGATTCAGGTACGATGATTCTAAGTGAAATAAGTCACACAGAAAAAGAAACTTATCATAAGATATCACTTATGATGATCCTGTAAACATGGCTACACGTGACCTGAGTTAGGAAAGAGAACAGAGTCTCACATTTAGAAAACACTCTTATGCCTGCATAAAGGGGATGGAGAGGTGGGGTGATGCATAAAACCAGAGTTTGATATAAGCACAGGGACCGTTCCAAAAACCAACTTTGGAATAGACAAGACCTACACCTTCCTCAGTGAAAGAGACTCAAAACCCCATATTTCCCGCAGAGGAATATATCTGACTAGTAAGAATCTTAAAACCTATGTATTGATATGACTCCATAAGGGAATCAAGTGTGTCTAGAGTGGCATAAACATGGCAGCGAGAATCAGCTCAAACCCACTATAAAAAGGAATTTCAAAAGCAAAACCAAAAAACAGGGAAATTCTTTACAATTCCTTCAGGGTGTCTGAGGAAACCTGGAAAGACCCTATCTACAATGACAGCTGGATGTGGCATAAGGCTGGACACTTAGGACTGAGAGGATTGGTGAGATTGGGTGAGCAAATGCAGACCCTTTCAAGCAATAATGCATGGCCCCCATTCCATGGGTCCCAACTCTCCAGGTTCAAGGGAATATTACTACAGCTATAACATGTACAGGAAACCTAGAGAATGGACACACTGTGAATACGAAAGGTTTCTAAAACTCAACGAATAGTCCCTCTCCTCGTGCTCCAGTTTGACTTTCCAACTGCCTTACTATCAATCTCCCAACTTGGAGAGACAGGCCCTTTAACCTCCTGGTTTGCACAGGTTCCCAATTTGGCAGAGGATGGAAGGGACCAGGGAGAACCCATGAGAGAGTAGCTGTTAGGTATTTGGACGGGCACATGTCACTCTAATTTCCCGGCAGGAAGAAGAATTAACCAAAGTCTCAGCCACCCACCGGGAACCAGTATAGGACATGATCCAAAATTTTGGACTTGTGTTCAGCTCACAAAAAACGAGTTGAGAAATGGAGCTCAGGGGCACAGCAATTCACAAACTGGCAGAGTGATAAAGGACAACTATCGTCCAAAAATCTGTTGAGGGAAGTAAACGAGGCGGACTTGAAAGCGAGGCAAAATAGCAGGAAACAGATTTCAAGAGGTACCTTGGAATCGCCTGTAAAGCACAGGAAGAGGGGCACAACTTGGACAATGGTGCACTTGGCCAAAAAGGGCGTATGCGTTTTCTCCTGAATATATTCAGGAGAAAACGCATACGCCCTTTTTGGCCAAGCAAGCAAGCGGGCAATGCAAATCTGCACTACAAAGAAGTATCACTTCCCACCGGTCAAAAGGGACATCCACAAAATGTGTAAAAACCAGAAAGGCAAGACAGGCCCTGGAGAACTGGGAGCCTTGTTATGCTGATGGGCGGGATGTAAATTGCCAACTGCCTCACTGGAGGAGTGCATTGTGTTCCCTAAAACAAGTAAACAACAGAGCTACAGAGCCAAGGCCACTTCCAGTCTAGGGAATATACCTTGGGAAAACTGAAAATCAATAAGAAAGAGCCACCTCCAAATTTAGGGCTGCACTGACTACAAGAACCTCAACTTGGGTACACCTTAAATATCCCAGGAAATATAAAAATGGTTCAAAACATTGTGGTACTTACGTACGATGGAATATCCCTCAGCCATGAAATCAATGTCATAAGTCCAGTAGCAGCAAAGTGAGTGGATTCAGGTACGATGATTCTAAGTGAAATAAGTCACACAGAAAAAGAAACTTATCATAAGATATCACTTATGAAGATCCTGTAAACATGGCTACACGTGAACTGAGTTAGGAAAGAGAACAGAGTCTCACATTTAGAAAACACTCTTATGCCTGCATAAAGGGGATGGAGAGGTGGGGTGATGCATAAAACCAGAGTTTGATATAAGCACAGGGACCGTTTCAAAAACCAACTTTGGAATAGACAAAACCTACACCTTCCTCAGTGAAAGAGACTCAAAACCCCATATTTCCCACAGAGGAATATATCTGACTAGTAAGAATCTTAAAACCTATGTATTGATATGTCTCCATAAGGGAATCAAGTGTGTCTAGAGTGGCATAAACATGGCAGCAAGAATCAGCTCAAACCCACTATAAAAAGGAATTTCAAAAGCAAAACCAAAAAACAGGGAAATTCTTTACAATTCCTTCAGGGTGTCTGAGGAAACCTGGAAAGACCCTATCTACAATGACAGCTGGATGTGGCATAAGGCTGGACACTTAGGACTGAGAGGATTGTTGAGATTGGGTGAGCAAATGCAGACCCTTTCAAGCAATAATGCATGGCCCCCATTCCATGGGTCCCAACTCTCCAGGTTCAAGGGAATATTACTACAGCTATAACATGTACAGGAAACCTAGAGAATGGACACACTGTGAATACGAAAGGTTTCTAAAACTGAACGAATAGTCCCTCTCCTGGTGCTCCAGTTTGACTTTCCAACTGCCTTACTATCAATCTCCCAACTTGGAGAGACAGGCCCTTTAACCTCTTGGATTGCACAGGTTCCCAATTTGGCAGAGGATGGAAGGGACGAGGGAGAACCCATGAGAGAGTAGCTGTTAGGCATTTGGACGGGCACATGTCACTCTAATTTCCCGGCAGGAAGAAGAATTAACCAAAGTCTCAGCCACCCACCGGGAACCAGTATAGGACATGATCCAAAATTTTGGACTTGCGTTCAGCTCACAAAAAACGAGTTGAGAAATGGAGCTCAGGGGCACAGCAATTCACAAACTGGCAGAGTGATAAAGGACAACTATCGTCCAAAAATCTGTTGAGGGACGTCAACGAGGCGGACTTGAAAGTGAGGCAAAATAGCAGGAAACAGATTTCAAGAGGTACCTTGGAATCGCCTGTAAAGCACAGGAAGAGGGGCACAACTTGGACAATGGTGCACTTGGCCAAAAAGGGCGTATGCGTTTTCTCCTGAATATATTCAGGAGAAAACGCATACGCCCTTTTTGGCCAAGCAAGCAAGCGGGCAATGCAAATCTGCACTACAAAGAAGTATCACTTCCCACCGGTCAAAAGGGACATCCACAAAATGTGTAAAAACCAGAAAGGCAAGACAGGCCCTGGAGAACTGGGAGCCTTGTTATGCTGATGGGCGGGATGTAAATTGCCAACTGCCTCACTGGAGGAGTGCACTGTGTTCCCTAAAACAAGTAAACAACAGAGCTACAGAGCCAAGGCCACTTCCAGTCTAGGGAATATACCTTGGGAAAACTGAAAATCAATAAGAAAGAGCCACCTCCAAATTTAGGGCTGCACTGACTACAAGAACCTCAACTTGGGTACACCTTAAATATCCCAGGAAATATAAAAATGGTTCAAAACATTGTGGTACTTACGTATGATGGAATATCCCTCAGCGATGAAATCAATGTCATAAGACCAGTAGCAGCAAAGTGAGTGGATTCAGGTACGATGATTCTAAGTGAAATAAGTCACACAGAAAAAGAAACTTATCATAAGATATCACTTATGAAGATCCTGTAAACATGGCTACACGTGAACTGAGTTAGGAAAGAGAACAGAGTCTCACATTTAGAAAACACTCTTATGCCTGCATAAAGGGGATGGAGAGGTGGGGTGATGCATAAAACCAGAGTTTGATATAAGCACAGGGACCGTTCCAAAAACCAACTTTGGAATAGACAAGACGTACACCTTCCTAGGTGAAAGAGACTCAAAACCCCATATTTCCCGCAGAGGAATATATCTGACTAGTAAGAATCTTAAAACCTATGTATTGATATGACTCCATAAGGGAATCAAGTGTGTCTAGAGAGGCATAAACATGGCAGCGAGAATCAGCTCAAACCCACTATAAAAAGGAATTTCAAAAGCAAAACCAAAAAACAGGGAAATTCTTTACAATTCCTTCTGGGTGTCTGAGGAAACCTGGAAAGACCCTATCTACAATGACAGCTGGATGTGGCATAAGGCTGGACACTTGGGACTGAGAGGATTGGTGAGATTGGGTGAGCAAATGCAGACCCTTTCAAGCAATAATGCATGGCCCCCATTCCATGGGTCCCAACTGTCCAGGTTCAAGGGAATATTACTACAGCTATAACATGTACAGGAAACCTAGAGAATGGACACACTGTGAATACGAAAGGTTTCTAAAACTCAACGAATAGTCCCTCTCCTCGTGCTCCAGTTTGACTTTCCAACTGCCTTACTATCAATCTCCCAACTTGGAGAGACAGGACCTTTAACCTCCTGGTTTGCACAGGTTCCCAATTTGGCAGAGGATGGAAGGGACGAGGGAGAACCCATGAGAGAGTAGCTGTTAGGCATTTGGACGGGCACATGTCACTCTAATTTCCCGGCAGGAAGAAGAATTAACCAAAGTCTCAGCCACCCACCGGGAACCAGTAGAGGACATGATCCAAAATTTTGGACTTGCGTTCAGCTCACAAAAAACGAGTTGAGAAATGGAGCTCAGGGGCACAGCAATTCACAAACTGGCAGAGTGATAAAGGACAACTATCGTCCAAAAATCTGTTGAGGGACGTCAACGAGGCGGACTTGAAAGTGAGGCAAAATAGCAGGAAACAGATTTCAAGAGGTACCTTGGAATCGCCTGTAAAGCACAGGAAGAGGGGCACAACTTGGACAATGGTGCACTTGGCCAAAAAGGGCGTATGCGTTTTCTCCTGAATATATTCAGGAGAAAACGCATACGCCCTTTTTGGCCAAGCAAGCAAGCGGGCAATGCAAATCTGCACTACAAAGAAGTATCACTTCCCACCGGTCAAAAGGGACATCCACAAAATGTGTAAAAACCAGAAAGGCAAGACAGGCCCTGGAGAACTGGGAGCCTTGTTATGCTGATGGGCGGGATGTAAATTGCCAACTGCCTCACTGGAGGAGTGCATTGTGTTCCCTAAAACAAGTAAACAACAGAGCTACAGAGCCAAGGCCACTTCCAGTCTAGGGAATATACCTTGGGAAAACTGAAAATCAATAAGAAAGAGCCACCTCCAAATTTAGGGCTGCACTGACTACAAGAACCTCAACTTGGGTACACCTTAAATATCCCAGGAAATATAAAAATGGTTCAAAATATTGTGGTACTTACGTACGATGGAATATCCCTCAGCGATGAAATCAATGTCATAAGACCAGTAGCAGCAAAGTGAGTGGATTCAGGTACGATGATTCTAAGTGAAATAAGTCACACAGAAAAAGAAACTTATCATAAGATATCACTTATGAAGATCCTGTAAACATGGCTACACGTGAACTGAGTTAGGAAAGAGAACAGAGTCTCACATTTAGAAAACACTCTTATGCCTGCATAAAGGGGATGGAGAGGTGGGGTGATGCATAAAACCAGAGTTTGATATAAGCACAGGGACCGTTCCAAAAACCAACTTTGGAATTGACAAGACCTACACCTTCCTCAGTGAAAGAGACTCAAAACCCCATATTTCCCGCAGAGGAATATATCTGACTAGTAAGAATCTTAAAACCTATGTATTGATATGACTCCATAAGGGAATCAAGTGTGTCTAGAGTGGCATAAACATGGCAGCGAGAATCAGCTCAAACCCACTATAAAAAGGAATTTCAAAAGCAAAACCAAAAAACAGGGAAATTCTTTACAATTCCTTCAGGGTGTCTGAGGAAACCTGGAAAGACCCTATCTACAATGACAGCTGGATGTGGCATAAGGCTGGACACTTGGGACTGAGAGGATTGGTGAGATTGGGTGAGCAAATGCAGACCCTTTAAGCAATAATGCATGGCCCCCATTCCATGGGTCCCAACTCTCCAGGTTCAAGGGAATATTACTACAGCTATAACATGTACAGGAAACCTAGAGAATGGACACACTGTGAATACGAAAGGTTTCTAAAACTCAACGAATAGTCCCTCTCCTCGTGCTCCAGTTTAACTTTCCAACTGCCTTACTATCAATCTCCCAACTTGGAGAGACAGGCCCTTTAACCTCCTGGTTTGCACAGGTTCCCAATTTGGCAGAGGATGGAAGGGACGAGGGAGAACCCATGAGAGAGTAGCTGTTAGGCATTTGGACGGGCACATGTCACTCTAATTTCCCGGCAGGAAGAAGAATTAACCAAAGTCTCAGCCACCCACCGGGAACCAGTATAGGACATGATCCAAAATTTTGGACTTGTGTTCAGCTCACAAAAAACGAGTTGAGAAATGGAGCTCAGGGGCACAGCAATTCACAAACTGGCAGAGTGATAAAGGACAACTATCGTCCAAAAATCTGTTGAGGGAAGTCAACGAGGCGGACTTGAAAGCGAGGCAAAATAGCAGGAAACAGATTTCAAGAGGTACCTTGGAATCGCCTGTAAAGCACAGGAAGAGGGGCACAACTTGGACAATGGTGCACTTGGCCAAAAAGGGCGTATGCGTTTTCTCCTGAATATATTCAGGAGAAAACGCATACGCCCTTTTTGGCCAAGCAAGCAAGCGGGCAATGCAAATCTGCACTACAAAGAAGTATCACTTCCCACCGGTCAAAAGGGACATCCACAAAATGTGTAAAAACCAGAAAGGCAAGACAGGCCCTGGAGAACTGGGAGCCTTGTTATGCTGATGGGCGGGATGTAAATTGCCAACTGCCTCACTGGAGGAGTGCATTGTGTTCCCTAAAACAAGTAAACAACAGAGCTACAGAGCCAAGGCCACTTCCAGTCTAGGGAATATACCTTGGGAAAACTGAAAATCAATAAGAAAGAGCCACCTCCAAATTTAGGGCTGCACTGACTACAAGAACCTCAACTTGGGTACACCTTAAATATCCCAGGAAATATAAAAATGGTTCAAAACATTGTGGTACTTACGTACGATGGAATATCCCTCAGCCATGAAATCAATGTCATAAGTCCAGTAGCAGCAAAGTGAGTGGATTCAGGTACGATGATTCTAAGTGAAATAAGTCACACAGAAAAAGAAACTTATCATAAGATATCACTTATGAAGATCCTGTAAACATGGCTACACGTGAACTGAGTTAGGAAAGAGAACAGAGTCTCACATTTAGAAAACACTCTTATGCCTGCATAAAGGGTAAGGAGAGGTGGGGTGATGCATAAAACCAGAGTTTGATATAAGCACAGGGACCGTTTCAAAAACCAACTTTGGAATAGACAAGACCTACACCTTCCTCAGTGAAAGAGACTCAAAACCCCATATTTCCCACAGAGGAATATATCTGACTAGTAAGAATCTTAAAACCTATGTATTGATATGTCTCCATAAGGGAATCAAGTGTGTCTAGAGTGGCATAAACATGGCAGCAAGAATCAGCTCAAACCCACTATAAAAAGGAATTTCAAAAGCAAAACCAAAAAACAGGGAAATTCTTTACAATTCCTTCAGGGTGTCTGAGGAAACCTGGAAAGACCCTATCTACAATGACAGCTGGATGTGGCATAAGGCTGGACACTTAGGACTGAGAGGATTGTTGAGATTGGGTGAGCAAATGCAGACCCTTTCAAGCAATAATGCATGGCCCCCATTCCATGGGTCCCAACTCTCCAGGTTCAAGGGAATATTACTACAGCTATAACATGTACAGGAAACCTAGAGAATGGACACACTGTGAATACGAAAGGTTTCTAAAACTGAACGAATAGTCCCTCTCCTGGTGCTCCAGTTTGACTTTCCAACTGCCTTACTATCAATCTCCCAACTTGGAGAGACAGGCCCTTTAACCTCTTGGATTGCACAGGTTCCCAATTTGGCAGAGGATGGAAGGGACGAGGGAGAACCCATGAGAGAGTAGCTGTTAGGCATTTGGACGGGCACATGTCACTCTAATTTCCCGGCAGGAAGAAGAATTAACCAAAGTCTCAGCCACCCACCGGGAACCAGTATAGGACATGATCCAAAATTTTGGACTTGCGTTCAGCTCACAAAAAACGAGTTGAGAAATGGAGCTCAGGGGCACAGCAATTCACAAACTGGCAGAGTGATAAAGGACAACTATCGTCCAAAAATCTGTTGAGGGACGTCAACGAGGCGGACTTGAAAGTGAGGCAAAATAGCAGGAAACAGATTTCAAGAGGTACCTTGGAATCGCCTGTAAAGCACAGGAAGAGGGGCACAACTTGGACAATGGTGCACTTGGCCAAAAAGGGCGTATGCGTTTTCTCCTGAATATATTCAGGAGAAAACGCATACGCCCTTTTTGGCCAAGCAAGCAAGCGGGCAATGCAAATCTGCACTACAAAGAAGTATCACTTCCCACCGGTCAAAAGGGACATCCACAAAATGTGTAAAAACCAGAAAGGCAAGACAGGCCCTGGAGAACTGGGAGCCTTGTTATGCTGATGGGCGGGATGTAAATTGCCAACTGCCTCACTGGAGGAGTGCACTGTGTTCCCTAAAACAAGTAAACAACAGAGCTACAGAGCCAAGGCCACTTCCAGTCTAGGGAATATACCTTGGGAAAACTGAAAATCAATAAGAAAGAGCCACCTCCAAATTTAGGGCTGCACTGACTACAAGAACCTCAACTTGGGTACACCTTAAATATCCCAGGAAATATAAAAATGGTTCAAAACATTGTGGTACTTACGTATGATGGAATATCCCTCAGCGATGAAATCAATGTCATAAGACCAGTAGCAGCAAAGTGAGTGGATTCAGGTACGATGATTCTAAGTGAAATAAGTCACACAGAAAAAGAAACTTATCATAAGATATCACTTATGAAGATCCTGTAAACATGGCTACACGTGAACTGAGTTAGGAAAGAGAACAGAGTCTCACATTTAGAAAACACTCTTATGCCTGCATAAAGGGGATGGAGAGGTGGGGTGATGCATAAAACCAGAGTTTGATATAAGCACAGGGACCGTTCCAAAAACCAACTTTGGAATAGACAAGACGTACACCTTCCTAGGTGAAAGAGACTCAAAACCCCATATTTCCCGCAGAGGAATATATCTGACTAGTAAGAATCTTAAAACCTATGTATTGATATGACTCCATAAGGGAATCAAGTGTGTCTAGAGAGGCATAAACATGGCAGCGAGAATCAGCTCAAACCCACTATAAAAAGGAATTTCAAAAGCAAAACCAAAAAACAGGGAAATTCTTTACAATTCCTTCTGGGTGTCTGAGGAAACCTGGAAAGACCCTATCTACAATGACAGCTGGATGTGGCATAAGGCTGGACACTTGGGACTGAGAGGATTGGTGAGATTGGGTGAGCAAATGCAGACCCTTTCAAGCAATAATGCATGGCCCCCATTCCATGGGTCCCAACTGTCCAGGTTCAAGGGAATATTACTACAGCTATAACATGTACAGGAAACCTAGAGAATGGACACACTGTGAATACGAAAGGTTTCTAAAACTCAACGAATAGTCCCTCTCCTCGTGCTCCAGTTTGACTTTCCAACTGCCTTACTATCAATCTCCCAACTTGGAGAGACAGGACCTTTAACCTCCTGGTTTGCACAGGTTCCCAATTTGGCAGAGGATGGAAGGGACGAGGGAGAACCCATGAGAGAGTAGCTGTTAGGCATTTGGACGGGCACATGTCACTCTAATTTCCCGGCAGGAAGAAGAATTAACCAAAGTCTCAGCCACCCACCGGGAACCAGTAGAGGACATGATCCAAAATTTTGGACTTGCGTTCAGCTCACAAAAAACGAGTTGAGAAATGGAGCTCAGGGGCACAGCAATTCACAAACTGGCAGAGTGATAAAGGACAACTATCGTCCAAAAATCTGTTGAGGGACGTCAACGAGGCGGACTTGAAAGTGAGGCAAAATAGCAGGAAACAGATTTCAAGAGGTACCTTGGAATCGCCTGTAAAGCACAGGAAGAGGGGCACAACTTGGACAATGGTGCACTTGGCCAAAAAGGGCGTATGCGTTTTCTCCTGAATATATTCAGGAGAAAACGCATACGCCCTTTTTGGCCAAGCAAGCAAGCGGGCAATGCAAATCTGCACTACAAAGAAGTATCACTTCCCACCGGTCAAAAGGGACATCCACAAAATGTGTAAAAACCAGAAAGGCAAGACAGGCCCTGGAGAACTGGGAGCCTTGTTATGCTGATGGGCGGGATGTAAATTGCCAACTGCCTCACTGGAGGAGTGCATTGTGTTCCCTAAAACAAGTAAACAACAGAGCTACAGAGCCAAGGCCACTTCCAGTCTAGGGAATATACCTTGGGAAAACTGAAAATCAATAAGAAAGAGCCACCTCCAAATTTAGGGCTGCACTGACTACAAGAACCTCAACTTGGGTACACCTTAAATATCCCAGGAAATATAAAAATGGTTCAAAATATTGTGGTACTTACGTACGATGGAATATCCCTCAGCGATGAAATCAATGTCATAAGACCAGTAGCAGCAAAGTGAGTGGATTCAGGTACGATGATTCTAAGTGAAATAAGTCACACAGAAAAAGAAACTTATCATAAGATATCACTTATGAAGATCCTGTAAACATGGCTACACGTGAACTGAGTTAGGAAAGAGAACAGAGTCTCACATTTAGAAAACACTCTTATGCCTGCATAAAGGGGATGGAGAGGTGGGGTGATGCATAAAACCAGAGTTTGATATAAGCACAGGGACCGTTCCAAAAACCAACTTTGGAATTGACAAGACCTACACCTTCCTCAGTGAAAGAGACTCAAAACCCCATATTTCCCGCAGAGGAATATATCTGACTAGTAAGAATCTTAAAACCTATGTATTGATATGACTCCATAAGGGAATCAAGTGTGTCTAGAGTGGCATAAACATGGCAGCGAGAATCAGCTCAAACCCACTATAAAAAGGAATTTCAAAAGCAAAACCAAAAAACAGGGAAATTCTTTACAATTCCTTCAGGGTGTCTGAGGAAACCTGGAAAGACCCTATCTACAATGACAGCTGGATGTGGCATAAGGCTGGACACTTGGGACTGAGAGGATTGGTGAGATTGGGTGAGCAAATGCAGACCCTTTAAGCAATAATGCATGGCCCCCATTCCATGGGTCCCAACTCTCCAGGTTCAAGGGAATATTACTACAGCTATAACATGTACAGGAAACCTAGAGAATGGACACACTGTGAATACGAAAGGTTTCTAAAACTCAACGAATAGTCCCTCTCCTCGTGCTCCAGTTTGACTTTCCAACTGCCTTACTATCAATCTCCCAACTTGGAGAGACAGGACCTTTAACCTCCTGGTTTGCACAGGTTCCCAATTTGGCAGAGGATGGAAGGGACGAGGGAGAACCCATGAGAGAGTAGCTGTTAGGCATTTGGACGGGCACATGTCACTCTAATTTCCCGGCAGGAAGAAGAATTAACCAAAGTCTCAGCCACCCACCGGGAACCAGTAGAGGACATGATCCAAAATTTTGGACTTGCGTTCAGCTCACAAAAAACGAGTTGAGAAATGGAGCTCAGGGGCACAGCAATTCACAAACTGGCAGAGTGATAAAGGACAACTATCGTCCAAAAATCTGTTGAGGGACGTCAACGAGGCGGACTTGAAAGTGAGGCAAAATAGCAGGAAACAGATTTCAAGAGGTACCTTGGAATCGCCTGTAAAGCACAGGAAGAGGGGCACAACTTGGACAATGGTGCACTTGGCCAAAAAGGGCGTATGCGTTTTCTCCTGAATATATTCAGGAGAAAACGCATACGCCCTTTTTGGCCAAGCAAGCAAGCGGGCAATGCAAATCTGCACTACAAAGAAGTATCACTTCCCACCGGTCAAAAGGGACATCCACAAAATGTGTAAAAACCAGAAAGGCAAGACAGGCCCTGGAGAACTGGGAGCCTTGTTATGCTGATGGGCGGGATGTAAATTGCCAACTGCCTCACTGGAGGAGTGCATTGTGTTCCCTAAAACAAGTAAACAACAGAGCTACAGAGCCAAGGCCACTTCCAGTCTAGGGAATATACCTTGGGAAAACTGAAAATCAATAAGAAAGAGCCACCTCCAAATTTAGGGCTGCACTGACTACAAGAACCTCAACTTGGGTACACCTTAAATATCCCAGGAAATATAAAAATGGTTCAAAATATTGTGGTACTTACGTACGATGGAATATCCCTCAGCGATGAAATCAATGTCATAAGACCAGTAGCAGCAAAGTGAGTGGATTCAGGTACGATGATTCTAAGTGAAATAAGTCACACAGAAAAAGAAACTTATCATAAGATATCACTTATGAAGATCCTGTAAACATGGCTACACGTGAACTGAGTTAGGAAAGAGAACAGAGTCTCACATTTAGAAAACACTCTTATGCCTGCATAAAGGGGATGGAGAGGTGGGGTGATGCATAAAACCAGAGTTTGATATAAGCACAGGGACCGTTCCAAAAACCAACTTTGGAATTGACAAGACCTACACCTTCCTCAGTGAAAGAGACTCAAAACCCCATATTTCCCGCAGAGGAATATATCTGACTAGTAAGAATCTTAAAACCTATGTATTGATATGACTCCATAAGGGAATCAAGTGTGTCTAGAGTGGCATAAACATGGCAGCGAGAATCAGCTCAAACCCACTATAAAAAGGAATTTCAAAAGCAAAACCAAAAAACAGGGAAATTCTTTACAATTCCTTCAGGGTGTCTGAGGAAACCTGGAAAGACCCTATCTACAATGACAGCTGGATGTGGCATAAGGCTGGACACTTGGGACTGAGAGGATTGGTGAGATTGGGTGAGCAAATGCAGACCCTTTAAGCAATAATGCATGGCCCCCATTCCATGGGTCCCAACTCTCCAGGTTCAAGGGAATATTACTACAGCTATAACATGTACAGGAAACCTAGAGAATGGACACACTGTGAATACGAAAGGTTTCTAAAACTCAACGAATAGTCCCTCTCCTCGTGCTCCAGTTTAACTTTCTAACTGCCTTACTATCAATCTCCCAACTTGGAGAGACAGGCCCTTTAACCTCCTGGTTTGCACAGGTTCCCAATTTGGCAGAGGATGGAAGGGACGAGGGAGAACCCATGAGAGAGTAGCTGTTAGGCATTTGGACGGGCACATGTCACTCTAATTTCCCGGCAGGAAGAAGAATTAACCAAAGTCTCAGCCACCCACCGGGAACCAGTATAGGACATGATCCAAAATTTTGGACTTGTGTTCAGCTCACAAAAAACGAGTTGAGAAATGGAGCTCAGGGGCACAGCAATTCACAAACTGGCAGAGTGATAAAGGACAACTATCGTCCAAAAATCTGTTGAGGGAAGTCAACGAGGCGGACTTGAAAGCGAGGCAAAATAGCAGGAAACAGATTTCAAGAGGTACCTTGGAATCGCCTGTAAAGCACAGGAAGAGGGGCACAACTTGGACAATGGTGCACTTGGCCAAAAAGGGCGTATGCGTTTTCTCCTGAATATATTCAGGAGAAAACGCATACGCCCTTTTTGGCCAAGCAAGCAAGCGGGCAATGCAAATCTGCACTACAAAGAAGTATCACTTCCCACCGGTCAAAAGGGACATCCACAAAATGTGTAAAAACCAGAAAGGCAAGACAGGCCCTGGAGAACTGGGAGCCTTGTTATGCTGATGGGCGGGATGTAAATTGCCAACTGCCTCACTGGAGGAGTGCATTGTGTTCCCTAAAACAAGTAAACAACAGAGCTACAGAGCCAAGGCCACTTCCAGTCTAGGGAATATACCTTGGGAAAACTGAAAATCAATAAGAAAGAGCCACCTCCAAATTTAGGGCTGCACTGACTACAAGAACCTCAACTTGGGTACACCTTAAATATCCCAGGAAATATAAAAATGGTTCAAAACATTGTGGTACTTACGTACGATGGAATATCCCTCAGCCATGAAATCAATGTCATAAGTCCAGTAGCAGCAAAGTGAGTGGATTCAGGTACGATGATTCTAAGTGAAATAAGTCACACAGAAAAAGAAACTTATCATAAGATATCACTTATGAAGATCCTGTAAACATGGCTACACGTGAACTGAGTTAGGAAAGAGAACAGAGTCTCACATTTAGAAAACACTCTTATGCCTGCATAAAGGGTAAGGAGAGGTGGGGTGATGCATAAAACCAGAGTTTGATATAAGCACAGGGACCGTTTCAAAAACCAACTTTGGAATAGACAAGACCTACACCTTCCTCAGTGAAAGAGACTCAAAACCCCATATTTCCCACAGAGGAATATATCTGACTAGTAAGAATCTTAAAACCTATGTATTGATATGTCTCCATAAGGGAATCAAGTGTGTCTAGAGTGGCATAAACATGGCAGCAAGAATCAGCTCAAACCCACTATAAAAAGGAATTTCAAGAGCAAAACCAAAAAACAGGGAAATTCTTTACAATTCCTTCAGGGTGTCTGAGGAAACCTGGAAAGACCCTATCTACAATGACAGCTGGATGTGGCATAAGGCTGGACACTTAGGACTGAGAGGATTGTTGAGATTGGGTGAGCAAATGCAGACCCTTTCAAGCAATAATGCATGGCCCCCATTCCATGGGTCCCAACTCTCCAGGTTCAAGGGAATATTACTACAGC
The DNA here is from genome assembly GCF_025265405.1 of Mesoplodon densirostris. Taxonomy (NCBI): domain Eukaryota; kingdom Metazoa; phylum Chordata; class Mammalia; order Artiodactyla; family Ziphiidae; genus Mesoplodon; species Mesoplodon densirostris. Next base: position 96,708 of record NW_026778187.1, on the reverse strand, counting down.
TATAACATGTACAGGAAACCTAGAGAATGGACACACTGTGAATACGAAAGGTTTCTAAAACTGAACGAATAGTCCCTCTCCTGGTGCTCCAGTTTGACTTTCCAACTGCCTTACTATCAATCTCCCAACTTGGAGAGACAGGCCCTTTAACCTCTTGGATTGCACAGGTTCCCAATTTGGCAGAGGATGGAAGGGACGAGGGAGAACCCATGAGAGAGTAGCTGTTAGTCATTTGGACGGGCACATGTCACTCTAATTTCCCGGCAGGAAGAAGAATTAACCAAAGTCTCAGCCACCCACCGGGAACCAGTATAGGACATGATCCAAAATTTTGGACTTGCGTTCAGCTCACAAAAAACGAGTTGAGAAATGGAGCTCAGGGGCACAGCAATTCACAAACTGGCAGAGTGATAAAGGACAACTATCGTCCAAAAATCTGTTGAGGGACGTCAACGAGGCGGACTTGAAAGTGAGGCAAAATAGCAGGAAACAGATTTCAAGAGGTACCTTGGAATCGCCTGTAAAGCACAGGAAGAGGGGCACAACTTGGACAATGGTGCACTTGGCCAAAAAGGGCGTATGCGTTTTCTCCTGAATATATTCAGGAGAAAACGCATACGCCCTTTTTGGCCAAGCAAGCAAGCGGGCAATGCAAATCTGCACTACAAAGAAGTATCACTTCCCACCGGTCAAAAGGGACATCCACAAAATGTGTAAAAACCAGAAAGGCAAGACAGGCCCTGGAGAACTGGGAGCCTTGTTATGCTGATGGGCGGGATGTAAATTGCCAACTGCCTCACTGGAGGAGTGCACTGTGTTCCCTAAAACAAGTAAACAACAGAGCTACAGAGCCAAGGCCACTTCCAGTCTAGGGAATATACCTTGGGAAAACTGAAAATCAATAAGAAAGAGCCACCTCCAAATTTAGGGCTGCACTGACTACAAGAACCTCAACTTGGGTACACCTTAAATATCCCAGGAAATATAAAAATGGTTCAAAACATTGTGGTACTTACGTATGATGGAATATCCCTCAGCGATGAAATCAATGTCATAAGACCAGTAGCAGCAAAGTGAGTGGATTCAGGTACGATGATTCTAAGTGAAATAAGTCACACAGAAAAAGAAACTTATCATAAGATATCACTTATGAAGATCCTGTAAACATGGCTACACGTGAACTGAGTTAGGAAAGAGAACAGAGTCTCACATTTAGAAAACACTCTTATGCCTGCATAAAGGGGATGGAGAGGTGGGGTGATGCATAAAACCAGAGTTTGATATAAGCACAGGGACCGTTCCAAAAACCAACTTTGGAATAGACAAGACGTACACCTTCCTAGGTGAAAGAGACTCAAAACCCCATATTTCCCGCAGAGGAATATATCTGACTAGTAAGAATCTTAAAACCTATGTATTGATATGACTCCATAAGGGAATCAAGTGTGTCTAGAGAGGCATAAACATGGCAGCGAGAATCAGCTCAAACCCACTATAAAAAGGAATTTCAAAAGCAAAACCAAAAAACAGGGAAATTCTTTACAATTCCTTCTGGGTGTCTGAGGAAACCTGGAAAGACCCTATCTACAATGACAGCTGGATGTGGCATAAGGCTGGACACTTGGGACTGAGAGGATTGGTGAGATTGGGTGAGCAAATGCAGACCCTTTCAAGCAATAATGCATGGCCCCCATTCCATGGGTCCCAACTGTCCAGGTTCAAGGGAATATTACTACAGCTATAACATGTACAGGAAACCTAGAGAATGGACACACTGTGAATACGAAAGGTTTCTAAAACTCAACGAATAGTCCCTCTCCTCGTGCTCCAGTTTGACTTTCCAACTGCCTTACTATCAATCTCCCAACTTGGAGAGACAGGACCTTTAACCTCCTGGTTTGCACAGGTTCCCAATTTGGCAGAGGATGGAAGGGACGAGGGAGAACCCATGAGAGAGTAGCTGTTAGGCATTTGGACGGGCACATGTCACTCTAATTTCCCGGCAGGAAGAAGAATTAACCAAAGTCTCAGCCACCCACCGGGAACCAGTAGAGGACATGATCCAAAATTTTGGACTTGCGTTCAGCTCACAAAAAACGAGTTGAGAAATGGAGCTCAGGGGCACAGCAATTCACAAACTGGCAGAGTGATAAAGGACAACTATCGTCCAAAAATCTGTTGAGGGACGTCAACGAGGCGGACTTGAAAGTGAGGCAAAATAGCAGGAAACAGATTTCAAGAGGTACCTTGGAATCGCCTGTAAAGCACAGGAAGAGGGGCACAACTTGGACAATGGTGCACTTGGCCAAAAAGGGCGTATGCGTTTTCTCCTGAATATATTCAGGAGAAAACGCATACGCCCTTTTTGGCCAAGCAAGCAAGCGGGCAATGCAAATCTGCACTACAAAGAAGTATCACTTCCCACCGGTCAAAAGGGACATCCACAAAATGTGTAAAAACCAGAAAGGCAAGACAGGCCCTGGAGAACTGGGAGCCTTGTTATGCTGATGGGCGGGATGTAAATTGCCAACTGCCTCACTGGAGGAGTGCATTGTGTTCCCTAAAACAAGTAAACAACAGAGCTACAGAGCCAAGGCCACTTCCAGTCTAGGGAATATACCTTGGGAAAACTGAAAATCAATAAGAAAGAGCCACCTCCAAATTTAGGGCTGCACTGACTACAAGAACCTCAACTTGGGTACACCTTAAATATCCCAGGAAATATAAAAATGGTTCAAAATATTGTGGTACTTACGTACGATGGAATATCCCTCAGCGATGAAATCAATGTCATAAGACCAGTAGCAGCAAAGTGAGTGGATTCAGGTACGATGATTCTAAGTGAAATAAGTCACACAGAAAAAGAAACTTATCATAAGATATCACTTATGAAGATCCTGTAAACATGGCTACACGTGAACTGAGTTAGGAAAGAGAACAGAGTCTCACATTTAGAAAACACTCTTATGCCTGCATAAAGGGGATGGAGAGGTGGGGTGATGCATAAAACCAGAGTTTGATATAAGCACAGGGACCGTTCCAAAAACCAACTTTGGAATTGACAAGACCTACACCTTCCTCAGTGAAAGAGACTCAAAACCCCATATTTCCCGCAGAGGAATATATCTGACTAGTAAGAATCTTAAAACCTATGTATTGATATGACTCCATAAGGGAATCAAGTGTGTCTAGAGTGGCATAAACATGGCAGCGAGAATCAGCTCAAACCCACTATAAAAAGGAATTTCAAAAGCAAAACCAAAAAACAGGGAAATTCTTTACAATTCCTTCAGGGTGTCTGAGGAAACCTGGAAAGACCCTATCTACAATGACAGCTGGATGTGGCATAAGGCTGGACACTTGGGACTGAGAGGATTGGTGAGATTGGGTGAGCAAATGCAGACCCTTTAAGCAATAATGCATGGCCCCCATTCCATGGGTCCCAACTCTCCAGGTTCAAGGGAATATTACTACAGCTATAACATGTACAGGAAACCTAGAGAATGGACACACTGTGAATACGAAAGGTTTCTAAAACTCAACGAATAGTCCCTCTCCTCGTGCTCCAGTTTAACTTTCCAACTGCCTTACTATCAATCTCCCAACTTGGAGAGACAGGCCCTTTAACCTCCTGGTTTGCACAGGTTCCCAATTTGGCAGAGGATGGAAGGGACGAGGGAGAACCCATGAGAGAGTAGCTGTTAGGCATTTGGACGGGCACATGTCACTCTAATTTCCCGGCAGGAAGAAGAATTAACCAAAGTCTCAGCCACCCACCGGGAACCAGTATAGGACATGATCCAAAATTTTGGACTTGTGTTCAGCTCACAAAAAACGAGTTGAGAAATGGAGCTCAGGGGCACAGCAATTCACAAACTGGCAGAGTGATAAAGGACAACTATCGTCCAAAAATCTGTTGAGGGAAGTCAACGAGGCGGACTTGAAAGCGAGGCAAAATAGCAGGAAACAGATTTCAAGAGGTACCTTGGAATCGCCTGTAAAGCACAGGAAGAGGGGCACAACTTGGACAATGGTGCACTTGGCCAAAAAGGGCGTATGCGTTTTCTCCTGAATATATTCAGGAGAAAACGCATACGCCCTTTTTGGCCAAGCAAGCAAGCGGGCAATGCAAATCTGCACTACAAAGAAGTATCACTTCCCACCGGTCAAAAGGGACATCCACAAAATGTGTAAAAACCAGAAAGGCAAGACAGGCCCTGGAGAACTGGGAGCCTTGTTATGCTGATGGGCGGGATGTAAATTGCCAACTGCCTCACTGGAGGAGTGCATTGTGTTCCCTAAAACAAGTAAACAACAGAGCTACAGAGCCAAGGCCACTTCCAGTCTAGGGAATATACCTTGGGAAAACTGAAAATCAATAAGAAAGAGCCACCTCCAAATTTAGGGCTGCACTGACTACAAGAACCTCAACTTGGGTACACCTTAAATATCCCAGGAAATATAAAAATGGTTCAAAACATTGTGGTACTTACGTACGATGGAATATCCCTCAGCCATGAAATCAATGTCATAAGACCAGTAGCAGCAAAGTGAGTGGATTCAGGTACGATGATTCTAAGTGAAATAAGTCACACAGAAAAAGAAACTTATCATAAGATATCACTTATGAAGATCCTGTAAACATGGCTACACGTGAACTGAGTTAGGAAAGAGAACAGAGTCTCACATTTAGAAAACACTCTTATGCCTGCATAAAGGGTAAGGAGAGGTGGGGTGATGCATAAAACCAGAGTTTGATATAAGCACAGGGACCGTTTCAAAAACCAACTTTGGAATAGACAAGACCTACACCTTCCTCAGTGAAAGAGACTCAAAACCCCATATTTCCCACAGAGGAATATATCTGACTAGTAAGAATCTTAAAACCTATGTATTGATATGTCTCCATAAGGGAATCAAGTGTGTCTAGAGTGGCATAAACATGGCAGCAAGAATCAGCTCAAACCCACTATAAAAAGGAATTTCAAAAGCAAAACCAAAAAACAGGGAAATTCTTTACAATTCCTTCAGGGTGTCTGAGGAAACCTGGAAAGACCCTATCTACAATGACAGCTGGATGTGGCATAAGGCTGGACACTTAGGACTGAGAGGATTGTTGAGATTGGGTGAGCAAATGGAGACCCTTTCAAGCAATAATGCATGGCCCCCATTCCATGGGTCCCAACTCTCCAGGTTCAAGGGAATATTACTACAGCTATAACATGTACAGGAAACCTAGAGAATGGACACACTGTGAATACGAAAGGTTTCTAAAACTCAACGAATAGTCCCTCTCCTGGTGCTCCAGTTTGACTTTCCAACTGCCTTACTATCAATCTCCCAACTTGGAGAGACAGGCCCTTTAACCTCTTGGATTGCACAGGTTCCCAATTTGGCAGAGGATGGAAGGGACGAGGGAGAACCCATGAGAGAGTAGCTGTTAGGCATTTGGACGGGCACATGTCACTCTAATTTTCCGGCAGGAAGAAGAATTAACCAAAGTCTCAGCCACCCACCGGGAACCAGTATAGGACATGATCCAAAATTTTGGACTTGTGTTCAGCTCACAAAAAACGAGTTGAGAAATGGAGCTCAGGGGCACAGCAATTCACAAACTGGCAGAGTGATAAAGGACAACTATCGTCCAAAAATCTGTTGAGGGAAGTCAACGAGGCGGACTTGAAAGCGAGGCAAAATAGCAGGAAACAGATTTCAAGAGGTACGTTGGAATCGCCTGTAAAGCACAGGAAGAGGGGCACAACTTGGACAATGGTGCACTTGGCCAAAAAGGGCATATGCGTTTTTTCCTGAATATATTCAGGAGAAAACGCATACGCCCTTTTTGGCCAAGCAAGCAAGCGGGCAATGCAAATCTGCACTACAAAGAAGTATCACTTCCCACCGGTCAAAAGGGACATCCACAAAATGTGTAAAAACCAGAAAGGCAAGACAGGCCCTGGAGAACTGGGAGCCTTGTTATGCTGATGGGCGGGATGTAAATTGCCAACTGCCTCACTGGAGGAGTGCATTGTGTTCCCTAAAACAAGTAAACAACAGAGCTACAGAGCCAAGGCCACTTCCAGTCTAGGGAATATACCTTGGGAAAACTGAAAATCAATAAGAAAGAGCCACCTCCAAATTTAGGGCTGCACTGACTACAAGAACCTCAACTTGGGTACACCTTAAATATCCCAGGAAATATAAAAATGGTTCAAAACATTGTGGTACTTACGTATGATGGAATATCCCTCAGCGATGAAATCAATGTCATAAGACCAGTAACAGCAAAGTGAGTGGATTCAGGTACGATGATTCTAAGTGAAATAAGTCACACAGAAAAAGAAACTTATCATAAGATATCACTTATGATGATCCTGTAAACATGGCTACACGTGACCTGAGTTAGGAAAGAGAACAGAGTCTCACATTTAGAAAACACTCTTATGCCTGCATAAAGGGGATGGAGAGGTGGGGTGATGCATAAAACCAGAGTTTGATATAAGCACAGGGACCGTTCCAAAAACCAACTTTGGAATAGACAAGACCTACACCTTCCTCAGTGAAAGAGACTCAAAACCCCATATTTCCCGCAGAGGAATATATCTGACTAGTAAGAATCTTAAAACCTATGTATTGATATGACTCCATAAGGGAATCAAGTGTGTCTAGAGTGGCATAAACATGGCAGCGAGAATCAGCTCAAACCCACTATAAAAAGGAATTTCAAAAGCAAAACCAAAAAACAGGGAAATTCTTTACAATTCCTTCAGGGTGTCTGAGGAAACCTGGAAAGACCCTATCTACAATGACAGCTGGATGTGGCATAAGGCTGGACACTTGGGACTGAGAGGATTGGTGAGATTGGGTGAGCAAATGCAGACCCTTTCAAGCAATAATGCATGGCCCCCATTCCATGGGTCCCAACTCTCCAGGTTCAAGGGAATATTACTACAGCTATAACATGTACAGGAAACCTAGAGAATGGACACACTGTGAATACGAAAGGTTTCTAAAACTCAACGAATAGTCCCTCTCCTCGTGCTCCAGTTTGACTTTCCAACTGCCTTACTATCAATCTCCCAACTTGGAGAGACAGGCCCTTTAACCTCCTGGATTGCACAGGTTCCCAATTTGGCAGAGCATGGAAGGGACCAGGGAGAACCCATGAGAGAGTAGCTGTTAGGTATTTGGACGGGCACATGTCACTCTAATTTCCCGGCAGGAAGAAGAATTAACCAAAGTCTCAGCCACCCACCGGGAACCAGTAGAGGACATGATCCAAAATTTTGGACTTGTGTTCAGCTCACAAAAAACGAGTTGAGAAATGGAGCTCAGGGGCACAGCAATTCACAAACTGGCAGAGTGATAAAGGACAACTATCGTCCAAAAATCTGTTGAGGGAAGTCAACGAGGCGGACTTGAAAGCGAGGCAAAATAGCAGGAAACAGATTTCAAGAGGTACCTTGGAATCGCCTGTAAAGCACAGGAAGAGGGGCACAACTTGGACAATGGTGCACTTGGCCAAAAAGGGCGTATGCGTTTTCTCCTGAATATATTCAGGAGAAAACGCATACGCCCTTTTTGGCCAAGCAAGCAAGCGGGCAATGCAAATCTGCACTACAAAGAAGTATCACTTCCCACCGGTCAAAAGGGACATCCACAAAATGTGTAAAAACCAGAAAGGCAAGACAGGCCCTGGAGAACTGGGAGCCTTGTTATGCTGATGGGCGGGATGTAAATTGCCAACTGCCTCACTGGAGGAGTGCATTGTGTTCCCTAAAACAAGTAAACAACAGAGCTACAGAGCCAAGGCCACTTCCAGTCTAGGGAATATACCTTGGGAAAACTGAAAATCAATAAGAAAGAGCCACCTCCAAATTTAGGGCTGCACTGACTACAAGAACCTCAACTTGGGTACACCTTAAATATCCCAGGAAATATAAAAATGGTTCAAAACATTGTGGTACTTACGTACGATGGAATATCCCTCAGCCATGAAATCAATGTCATAAGACCAGTAGCAGCAAAGTGAGTGGATTCAGGTACGATGATTCTAAGTGAAATAAGTCACACAGAAAAAGAAACTTATCATAAGATATCACTTATGAAGTTCCTGTAAACATGGCTACACGTGAACTGAGTTAGGAAAGAGAACAGAGTCTCACATTTAGAAAACACTCTTATGCCTGCATAAAGGGGATGGAGAGGTGGGGTGATGCATAAAACCAGAGTTTGATATAAGCACAGGGACCGTTTCAAAAACCAACTTTGGAATAGACAAAACCTACACCTTCCTCAGTGAAAGAGACTCAAAACCCCATATTTCCCACAGAGGAATATATCTGACTAGTAAGAATCTTAAAACCTATGTATTGATATGTCTCCATAAGGGAATCAAGTGTGTCTAGAGTGGCATAAACATGGCAGCAAGAATCAGCTCAAACCCACTATAAAAAGGAATTTCAAAAGCAAAACCAAAAAACAGGGAAATTCTTTACAATTCCTTCAGGGTGTCTGAGGAAACCTGGAAAGACCCTATCTACAATGACAGCTGGATGTGGCATAAGGCTGGACACTTGGGACTGAGAGGATTGGTGAGATTGGGTGAGCAAATGCAGACCCTTTCAAGCAATAATGCATGGCCCCCATTCCATGGGTCCCAACTCTCCAGGTTCAAGGGAATATTACTACAGCTATAACATGTACAGGAAACCTAGAGAATGGACACACTGTGAATACGAAAGGTTTCTAAAACTCAAAGAATAGTCCCTCTCCTCGTGCTCCAGTTTGACTTTCCAACTGCCTTACTATCAATCTCCCAACTTGGAGAGACAGGCCCTTTAACCTCCTGGATTGCACAGGTTCCCAATTTGGCAGAGGATGGAAGGGACCAGGGAGAACCCATGAGAGAGTAGCTGTTAGGTATTTGGACGGGCACATGTCACTCTAATTTCCCGGCAGGAAGAAGAATTAACCAAAGTCTCAGCCACCCACCGGGAACCAGTATAGGACATGATCCAAAATTTTGGACTTGTGTTCAGCTCACAAAAAACGAGTTGAGAAATGGAGCTCAGGGGCACAGCAATTCACAAACTGGCAGAGTGATAAAGGACAACTATCGTCCAAAAATCTGTTGAGGGAAGTCAACGAGGCGGACTTGAAAGCGAGGCAAAATAGCAGGAAACAGATTTCAAGAGGTACCTTGGAATCGCCTGTAAAGCACAGGAAGAGGGGCACAACTTGGACAATGGTGCACTTGGCCAAAAAGGGCGTATGCGTTTTCTCCTGAATATATTCAGGAGAAAACGCATACGCCCTTTTTGGCCAAGCAAGCAAGCGGGCAATGCAAATCTGCACTACAAAGAAGTATCACTTCCCACCGGTCAAAAGGGACATCCACAAAATGTGTAAAAACCAGAAAGGCAAGACAGGCCCTGGAGAACTGGGAGCCTTGTTATGCTGATGGGCGGGATGTAAATTGCCAACTGCCTCACTGGAGGAGTGCATTGTGTTCCCTAAAACAAGTAAACAACAGAGCTACAGAGCCAAGGCCACTTCCAGTCTAGGGAATATACCTTGGGAAAACTGAAAATCAATAAGAAAGAGCCACCTCCAAATTTAGGGCTGCACTGACTACAAGAACCTCAACTTGGGTACACCTTAAATATCCCAGGAAATATAAAAATGGTTCAAAACATTGTGGTACTTACGTACGATGGAATATCCCTCAGCCATGAAATCAATGTCATAAGACCAGTAGCAGCAAAGTGAGTGGATTCAGGTACGATGATTCTAAGTGAAATAAGTCACACAGAAAAAGAAACTTATCATAAGATATCACTTATGAAGTTCCTGTAAACATGGCTACACGTGAACTGAGTTAGGAAAGAGAACAGAGTCTCACATTTAGAAAACACTCTTATGCCTGCATAAAGGGGATGGAGAGGTGGGGTGATGCATAAAACCAGAGTTTGATATAAGCACAGGGACCGTTTCAAAAACCAACTTTGGAATAGACAAAACCTACACCTTCCTCAGTGAAAGAGACTCAAAACCCCATATTTCCCACAGAGGAATATATCTGACTAGTAAGAATCTTAAAACCTATGTATTGATATGTCTCCATAAGGGAATCAAGTGTGTCTAGAGTGGCATAAACATGGCAGCAAGAATCAGCTCAAACCCACTATAAAAAGGAATTTCAAAAGCAAAACCAAAAAACAGGGAAATTCTTTACAATTCCTTCAGGGTGTCTGAGGAAACCTGGAAAGACCCTATCTACAATGACAGCTGGATGTGGCATAAGGCTGGACACTTGGGACTGAGAGGATTGGTGAGATTGGGTGAGCAAATGCAGACCCTTTCAAGCAATAATGCATGGCCCCCATTCCATGGGTCCCAACTCTCCAGGTTCAAGGGAATATTACTACAGCTATAACATGTACAGGAAACCTAGAGAATGGACACACTGTGAATACGAAAGGTTTCTAAAACTCAACGAATAGTCCCTCTCCTCGTGCTCCAGTTTGACTTTCCAACTGCCTTACTATCAATCTCCCAACTTGGAGAGACAGGCCCTTTAACCTCCTGGTTTGCACAGGTTCCCAATTTGGCAGAGGATGGAAGGGACGAGGGAGAACCCATGAGAGAGTAACTGTTAGGCATTTGGACGGGCACATGTCACTCTAATTTCCCGGCAGGAAGAAGAATTAACCAAAGTCTCAGCCACCCACCGGGAACCAGTATAGGACATGATCCAAAATTTTGGACTTGTGTTCAGCTCACAAAAAACGAGTTGAGAAATGGAGCTCAGGGGCACAGCAATTCACAAACTGGCAGAGTGATAAAGGACAACTATCGTCCAAAAATCTGTTGAGGGAAGTCAACGAGGCGGACTTGAAAGCGAGGCAAAATAGCAGGAAACAGATTTCAAGAGGTACCTTGGAATCACCTGTAAAGCACAGGAAGAGGGGCACAACTTGGACAATGGTGCACTTGGCCAAAAAGGGCGTATGCGTTTTCTCCTGAATATATTCAGGAGAAAACGCATACGCCCTTTTTGGCCAAGCAAGCAAGCGGGCAATGCAAATCTGCACTACAAAGAAGTATCACTTCCCACCGGTCAAAAGGGACATCCACAAAATGTGTAAAAACCAGAAAGGCAAGACAGGCCCTGGAGAACTGGGAGCCTTGTTATGCTGATGGGCGGGATGTAAATTGCCAACTGCCTCACTGGAGGAGTGCATTGTGTTCCCTAAAACAAGTAAACAACAGAGCTACAGAGCCAAGGCCACTTCCAGTCTAGGGAATATACCTTGGGAAAACTGAAAATCAATAAGAAAGAGCCACCTCCAAATTTAGGGCTGCACTGACTACAAGAACCTCAACTTGGGTACACCTTAAATATCCCAGGAAATATAAAAATGGTTCAAAACATTGTGGTACTTACGTACGATGGAATATCCCTCAGCCATGAAATCAATGTCATAAGACCAGTAGCAGCAAAGTGAGTGGATTCAGGTACGATGATTCTAAGTGAAATAAGTCACACAGAAAAAGAAACTTATCATAAGATATCACTTATGAAGATCCTGTAAACATGGCTACACGTGAACTGAGTTAGGAAAGAGAACAGAGTCTCACATTTAGAAAACACTCTTATGCCTGCATAAAGGGTAAGGAGAGGTGGGGTGATGCATAAAACCAGAGTTTGATATAAGCACAGGGACCGTTTCAAAAACCAACTTTGGAATAGACAAGACCTACACCTTCCTCAGTGAAAGAGACTCAAAACCCCATATTTCCCACAGAGGAATATATCTGACTAGTAAGAATCTTAAAACCTATGTATTGATATGTCTCCATAAGGGAATCAAGTGTGTCTAGAGTGGCATAAACATGGCAGCAAGAATCAGCTCAAACCCACTATAAAAAGGAATTTCAAAAGCAAAACGAAAAAACAGGGAAATTCTTTACAATTCCTTCAGGGTGTCTGAGGAAACCTGGAAAGACCCTATCTACAATGACAGCTGGATGTGGCATAAGGCTGTACACTTAGGACTGAGAGGATTGGTGAGATTGGGTGAGCAAATGCAGACCCTTTCAAGCAATAATGCATGGCCCCCATTCCATGGGTCCCAACTCTCCAGGTTCAAGGGAATATTACTACAGCTATAACATGTACAGGAAACCTAGAGAATGGACACACTGTGAATACGAAAGGTTTCTAAAACTCAACGAATAGTCCCTCTCCTCGTGCTCCAGTTTGAATTTCCAACTGCCTTACTATCAATCTCCCAACTTGGAGAGACAGGCCCTTTAACCTCCTGGTTTGCACAGGTTCCCAATTTGGCAGAGGATGGAAGGGACGAGGGAGAACCCATGAGAGAGTAGCTGTTAGGCATTTGGACGGGCACATGTCACTCTAATTTCCCGGCAGGAAGAAGAATTAACCAAAGTCTCAGCCACCCACCGGGAACCAGTAGAGGACATGATCCAAAATTTTGGACTTGCGTTCAGCTCACAAAAAACAAGTTGAGAAATGGAGCTCAGGGGCACAGCAATTCACAAACTGGCAGAGTGATAAACAACAACTATCGTCCAAAAATCTGTTGAGGGACGTCAACGAGGCGGACTTGAAAGTGAGGCAAAATAGCAGGAAACAGATTTCAAGAGGTACCTTGGAATCGCCTGTAAAGCACAGGAAGAGGGGCACAACTTGGACAATGGTGCACTTGGCCAAAAAGGGCATATGCGTTTTCTCCTGAATATATTCAGGAGAAAACGCATACGCCCTTTTTGGCCAAGCAAGCAAGCGGGCAATGCAAATCTGCACTACAAAGAAGTATCACTTCCCACCGGTCAAAAGGGACATCCACAAAATGTGTAAAAACCAGAAAGGCAAGACAGGCCCTGGAGAACTGGGAGCCTTGTTATGCTGATGGGCGGGATGTAAATTGCCAACTGCCTCACTGGAGGAGTGCATTGTGTTCCCTAAAACAAGTAAACAACAGAGCTACAGAGCCAAGGCCACTTCCAGTCTAGGGAATATACCTTGGGAAAACTGAAAATCAATAAGAAAGAGCCACCTCCAAATTTAGGGCTGCACTGACTACAAGAACCTCAACTTGGGTACACCTTAAATATCCCAGGAAATATAAAAATGGTTCAAAATATTGTGGTACTTACGTACGATGGAATATCCCTCAGCGATGAAATCAATGTCATAAGACCAGTAGCAGCAAAGTGAGTGGATTCAGGTACGATGATTCTAAGTGAAATAAGTCACACAGAAAAAGAAACTTATCATAAGATATCACTTATGAAGATCCTGTAAACATGGCTACACGTGAACTGAGTTAGGAAAGAGAACAGAGTCTCACATTTAGAAAACACTCTTATGCCTGCATAAAGGGGATGGAGAGGTGGGGTGATGCATAAAACCAGAGTTTGATATAAGCACAGGGACCGTTCCAAAAACCAACTTTGGAATAGACAAGACCTACACCTTCCTCAGTGAAAGAGACTCAAAACCCCATATTTCCCGCAGAGGAATATATCTGACTAGTAAGAATCTTAAAACCTATGTATTGATATGACTCCATAAGGGAATCAAGTGTGTCTAGAGTGGCATAAACATGGCAGCGAGAATCAGCTCAAACCCACTATAAAAAGGAATTTCAAAAGCAAAACCAAAAAACAGGGAAATTCTTTACAATTCCTTCTGGGTGTCTGAGGAAACCTGGAAAGACCCTATCTACAATGACAGCTGGATGTGGCATAAGGCTGGACACTTGGGATTGAGAGGATTGGTGAGATTGGGTGAGCAAATGCAGACCCTTTCAAGCAATAATGCATGGCCCCCATTCCATGGGTCCCAACTGTCCAGGTTCAAGGGAATATTACTACAGCTATAACATGTACAGGAAACCTAGAGAATGGACACACTGTGAATACGAAAGGTTTCTAAAACTCAACGAATAGTCCCTCTCCTCGTGCTCCAGTTTGACTTTCCAACTGCCTTACTATCAATCTCCCAACTTGGAGAGACAGGCCCTTTAACCTCCTGGTTTGCACAGGTTCCCAATTTGGCAGAGGATGGAAGGGACGAGGGAGAACCCATGAGAGAGTAGCTGTTAGGCATTTGGACGGGCACGTGTCACTCTAATTTCCCGGCAGGAAGAAGAATTAACCAAAGTCTCAGCCACCCACCGGGAACCAGTAGAGGACATGATCCAAAATTTTGGACTTGCGTTCAGCTCACAAAAAACGAGTTGAGAAATGGAGCTCAGGGGCACAGCAATTCACAAACTGGCAGAGTGATAAAGGACAACTATCGTCCAAAAATCTGTTGAGGGACGTCAACGAGGCGGACTTGAAAGTGAGGCAAAATAGCAGGAAACAGATTTCAAGAGGTACCTTGGAATCGCCTGTAAAGCACAGGAAGAGGGGCACAACTTGGACAATGGTGCACTTGGCCAAAAAGGGCGTATGCGTTTTCTCCTGAATATATTCAGGAGAAAACGCATACGCCCTTTTTGGCCAAGCAAGCAAGCGGGCAATGCAAATGTTCACTACAAAGAAGTATCACTTCCCACCGGTCAAAAGGGACATCCACAAAATGTGTAAAAACCAGAAAGGCAAGACAGGCCCTGGAGAACTGGGAGCCTTGTTATGCTGATGGGCGGGATGTAAATTGCCAACTGCCTCACTGGAGGAGTGCATTGTGTTCCCTAAAACAAGTAAACAACAGAGCTACAGAGCCAAGGCCACTTCCAGTCTAGGGAATATACCTTGGGAAAACTGAAAATCAATAAGAAAGAGCCACCTCCAAATTTAGGGCTGCACTGACTACAAGAACCTCAACTTGGGTACACCTTAAATATCCCAGGAAATATAAAAATGGTTCAAAATATTGTGGTACTTACGTACGATTGAATATCCCTCAGCGATGAAATCAATGTCATAAGACCAGTAGCAGCAAAGTGAGTGGATTCAGGTACGATGATTCTAAGTGAAATAAGTCACACAGAAAAAGAAACTTATCATAAGATATCACTTATGAAGATCCTGTAAACATGGCTACACGTGAACTGAGTTAGGAAAGAGAACAGAGTCTCACATTTAGAAAACACTCTTATGCCTGCATAAAGGGGATGGAGAGGTGGGGTGATGCATAAAACCAGAGTTTGATATAAGCACAGGGACCGTTCCAAAAACCAACTTTGGAATTGACAAGACCTACACCTTCCTCATTGAAAGAGACTCAAAACCCCATATTTCCCGCAGAGGAATATATCTGACTAGTAAGAATCTTAAAACCTATGTATTGATATGACTCCATAAGGGAATCAAGTGTGTCTAGAGTGGCATAAACATGGCAGCGAGAATCAGCTCAAACCCACTATAAAAAGGAATTTCAAAAGCAAAACCAAAAAACAGGGAAATTCTTTACAATTCCTTCAGGGTGTCTGAGGAAACCTGGAAAGACCCTATCTACAATGACAGCTGGATGTGGCATAAGGCTGGACACTTGGGACTGAGAGGATTGGTGAGATTGGGTGAGCAAATGCAGACCCTTTAAGCAATAATGCATGGCCCCCATTCCATGGGTCCCAACTCTCCAGGTTCAAGGGAATATTACTACAGCTATAACATGTACAGGAAACCTAGAGAATGGACACACTGTGAATACGAAAGGTTTCTAAAACTCAACGAATAGTCCCTCTCCTCGTGCTCCAGTTTGACTTTCCAACTGCCTTACTATCAATCTCCCAACTTGGAGAGACAGGCCCTTTAACCTCCTGGTTTGCACAGGTTCCCAATTTGGCAGAGGATGGAAGGGACGAGGGAGAACCCATGAGAGAGTAGCTGTTAGGCATTTGGACGGGCACATGTCACTCTAATTTCCCGGCAGGAAGAAGAATTAACCAAAGTCTCAGCCACCCACCGGGAACCAGTATAGGACATGATCCAAAATTTTGGACTTGTGTTCAGCTCACAAAAAACGAGTTGAGAAATGGAGCTCAGGGGCACAGCAATTCAAAAACTGGCAGAGTGATAAAGGACAACTATCGTCCAAAAATCTGTTGAGGGAAGTCAACGAGGCGGACTTGAAAGCGAGGCAAAATAGCAGGAAACAGATTTCAAGAGGTACCTTGGAATCGCCTGTAAAGCACAGGAAGAGGGGCACAACTTGGACAATGGTGCACTTGGCCAAAAAGGGCGTATGCGTTTTCTCCTGAATATATTCAGGAGAAAACGCATACGCCCTTTTTGGCCAAGCAAGCAAGCGGGCAATGCAAATCTGCACTACAAAGAAGTATCACTTCCCACCGGTCAAAAGGGACATCCACAAAATGTGTAAAAACCAGAAAGGCAAGACAGGCCCTGGAGAACTGGGAGCCTTGTTATGCTGATGGGCGGGATGTCAATTGCCAACTGCCTCACTGGAGGAGTGCATTGTGTTCCCTAAAACAAGTAAACAACAGAGCTACAGAGCCAAGGCCACTTCCAGTCTAGGGAATATACCTTGGGAAAACTGAAAATCAATAAGAAAGAGCCACCTCCAAATTTAGGGCTGCACTGACTACAAGAACCTCAACTTGGGTACACCTTAAATATCCCAGGAAATATAAAAATGGTTCAAAACATTGTGGTACTTACGTACGATGGAATATCCCTCAGCCATGAAATCAATGTCATAAGACCAGTAGCAGCAAAGTGAGTGGATTCAGGTACGATGATTCTAAGTGAAATAAGTCACACAGAAAAAGAAACTTATCATAAGATATCACTTATGAAGATCCTGTAAACATGGCTACACGTGAACTGAGTTAGGAAAGAGAACAGAGTCTCACATTTAGAAAACACTCTTATGCCTGCATAAAGGGTAAGGAGAGGTGGGGTGATGCATAAAACCAGAGTTTGATATAAGCACAGGGACCGTTTCAAAAACCAACTTTGGAATAGACAAGACCTACACCTTCCTCAGTGAAAGAGACTCAAAACCCCATATTTCCCACAGAGGAATATATCTGACTAGTAAGAATCTTAAAACCTATGTATTGATATGTCTCCATAAGGGAATCAAGTGTGTCTAGAGTGGCATAAACATGGCAGCAAGAATCAGCTCAAACCCACTATAAAAAGGAATTTCAAAAGCAAAACCAAAAAACAGGGAAATTCTTTACAATTCCTTCAGGGTGTCTGAGGAAACCTGGAAAGACCCTATCTACAATGACAGCTGGATGTGGCATAAGGCTGGACACTTAGGACTGAGAGGATTGGTGAGATTGGGTGAGCAAATGCAGACCCTTTCAAGCAATAATGCATGGCCCCCATTCCATGGGTCCCAACTCTCCAGGTTCAAGGGAATATTACTACAGCTATAACATGTACAGGAAACCTAGAGAATGGACACACTGTGAATACGAAAGGTTTCTAAAACTCAACGAATAGTCCCTCTCCTGGTGCTCCAGTTTGACTTTCCAACTGCCTTACTATCAATCTCCCAACTTGGAGAGACAGGCCCTTTAACCTCCTGGTTTGCACAGGTTCCCAATTTGGCAGAGGATGGAAGGGACGAGGGAGAACCCATGAGAGAGTAGCTGTTAGGCATTTGGACGGGCACATGTCACTCTAATTTCCCGGCAGGAAGAAGAATTAACCAAAGTCTCAGCCACCCACCGGGAACCAGTAGAGGACATGATCCAAAATTTTGGACTTGCGTTCAGCTCACAAAAAACGAGTTGAGAAATGGAGCTCAGGGGCACAGCAATTCACAAACTGGCAGAGTGATAAAGGACAACTATCGTCCAAAAATCTGTTGAGGGACGTCAACGAGGCGGACTTGAAAGTGAGGCAAAATAGCAGGAAACAGATTTCAAGAGGTACCTTGGAATCGCCTGTAAAGCACAGGAAGAGGGGCACAACTTGGACAATGGTGCACTTGGCCAAAAAGGGCATATGCGTTTTCTCCTGAATATATTCAGGAGAAAACGCATACGCCCTTTTTGGCCAAGCAAGCAAGCGGGCAATGCAAATCTGCACTACAAAGAAGTATCACTTCCCACCGGTCAAAAGGGACATCCACAAAATGTGTAAAAACCAGAAAGGCAAGACAGGCCCTGGAGAACTGGGAGCCTTGTTATGCTGATGGGCGGGATGTAAATTGCCAACTGCCTCACTGGAGGAGTGCATTGTGTTCCCTAAAACAAGTAAACAACAGAGCTACAGAGCCAAGGCCACTTCCAGTCTAGGGAATATACCTTGGGAAAACTGAAAATCAATAAGAAAGAGCCACCTCCAAATTTAGGGCTGCACTGACTACAAGAACCTCAACTTGGGTACACCTTAAATATCCCAGGAAATATAAAAATGGTTCAAAATATTGTGGTACTTACGTACGATGGAATATCCCTCAGCCATGAAATCAATGTCATAAGACCAGTAGCAGCAAAGTGAGTGGATTCAGGTACGATGATTCTAAGTGAAATAAGTCACACAGAAAAAGAAACTTATCATAAGATATCACTTATGAAGATCCTGTAAACATGGCTACACGTGAACTGAGTTAGGAAAGAGAACAGAGTCTCACATTTAGAAAACACTCTTATGCCTGCATAAAGGGGATGGAGAGGTGGGGTGATGCATAAAACCAGAGTTTGATATAAGCACAGGGACCGTTCCAAAAACCAACTTTGGAATAGACAAGACCTACACCTTCCTCAGTGAAAGAGACTCAAAACCCCATATTTCCCGCAGAGGAATATATCTGACTAGTAAGAATCTTAAAACCTATGTATTGATATGACTCCATAAGGGAATCAAGTGTGTCTAGAGTGGCATAAACATGGCAGCGAGAATCAGCTCAAACCCACTATAAAAAGGAATTTCAAAAGCAAAACCAAAAAACAGGGAAATTCTTTACAATTCCTTCAGGGTGTCTGAGGAAACCTGGAAAGACCCTATCTACAATGACAGCTGGATGTGGCATAAGGCTGGACACTTGGGACTGAGAGGATTGGTGAGATTGGGTGAGCAAATGAAGACCCTTTCAAGCAATAATGCATGGCCTCCATTCCATGGGTCCCAACTCTCCAGGTTCAAGGGAATATTACTACAGCTATAACATGTACAGGAAACCTAGAGAATGGACACACTGTGAATATGAAAGGTTTCTAAAACTCAACGAATAGTCCCTCTCCTCGTGCTCCAGTTTGACTTTCCAACTGCCTTACTATCAATCTCCCAACTTGGAGAGACAGGCCCTTTAACCTCCTGGTTTGCACAGGTTCCCAATTTGGCAGAGGATGGAAGGGACGAGGGAGAACCCATGAGAGAGTAGCTGTTAGGCATTTGGACGGGCACATGTCACTCTAATTTCCCGGCAGGAAGAAGAATTAACCAAAGTCTCAGCCACCCACCGGGAACCAGTATAGGACATGATCCAAAATTTTGGACTTGTGTTCAGCTCACAAAAAACGAGTTGAGAAATGGAGCTCAGGGGCACAGCAATTCACAAACTGGCAGAGTGATAAAGGACAACTATCGTCCAAAAATCTGTTGAGGGACGTCAACGAGGCGGACTTGAAAGCGAGGCAAAATAGCAGGAAACAGATTTCAAGAGGTACCTTGGAATCGCCTGTAAAGCACAGGAAGAGGGGCACAACTTGGACAATGGTGCACTTGGCCAAAAAGGGCGTATGCGTTTTCTCCTGAATATATTCAGGAGAAAACGCATACGCCCTTTTTGGCCAAGCAAGCAAGCGGGCAATGCAAATCTGCACTACAAAGAAGTATCACTTCCCACCGGTCAAAAGGGACATCCACAAAATGTGTAAAAACCAGAAAGGCAAGACAGGCCCTGGAGAACTGGGAGCCTTGTTATGCTGATGGGCGGGATGTAAATTGCCAACTGCCTCACTGGAGGAGTGCATTGTGTTCCCTAAAACAAGTAAACAACAGAGCTACAGAGCCAAGGCCACTTCCAGTCTAGGGAATATACCTTGGGAAAACTGAAAATCAATAAGAAAGAGCCACCTCCAAATTTAGGGCTGCACTGACTACAAGAACCTCAACTTGGTTACACCTTAAATATCCCAGGAAATATAAAAATGGTTCAAAACATTGTGGTACTTACGTATGATGGAATATCCCTCAGCGATGAAATCAATGTCATAAGACCAGTAGCAGCAAAGTGAGTGGATTCAGGTACGATGATTCTAAGTGAAATAAGTCACACAGAAAAAGAAACTTATCATAAGATATCACTTATGAAGATCCTGTAAACATGGCTACACGTGAACTGAGTTAGGAAAGAGAACAGAGTCTCACATTTAGAAAACACTCTTATGCCTGCATAAAGGGGATGGAGAGGTGGGGTGATGCATAAAACCAGAGTTTGATATAAGCACAGGGACCGTTCCAAAAACCAACTTTGGAATAGACAAGACCTACACCTTCCTAGGTGAAAGAGACTCAAAACCCCATATTTCCCGCAGAGGAATATATCTGACTAGTAAGAATCTTAAAACCTATGTATTGATATGACTCCATAAGGGAATCAAGTGTGTCTAGAGTGGCATAAACATGGCAGCGAGAATCAGCTCAAACCCACTATAAAAAGGAATTTCAAAAGCAAAACCAAAAAACAGGGAAATTCTTTACAATTCCTTCAGGGTGTCTGAGGAAACCTGTAAAGACCCTATCTACAATGACAGCTGGATGTGGCATAAGGCTGGACACTTGGGACTGAGAGGATTGGTGAGATTGGGTGAGCAAATGCAGACCCTTTCAAGCAATAATGCATGGCCCCCATTCCATGGGTCCCAACTCTCCAGGTTCAAGGGAATATTACTACAGCTATAACATGTACAGGAAACCTAGAGAATGGACACACTGTGAATACGAAAGGTTTCTAAAACTCAACGAATAGTCCATCTCCTGGTGCTCCAGTTTGACTTTCCAACTGCCTTACTATCAATCTCCCAACTTGGAGAGACAGGCCCTTTAACCTCCTGGTTTGCACAGGTTCCCAATTTGGCAGAGGATGGAAGGGACGAGGGAGAACCCATGAGAGAGTAGCTGTTAGGCATTTGGACGGGCACATGTCACTCTAATTTCCCGGCAGGAAGAAGAATTAACCAAAGTCTCAGCCACCCACCGGGAACCAGTATAGGACATGATCCAAAATTTTGGACTTGTGTTCAGCTCACAAAAAACGAGTTGAGAAATGGAGCTCAGGGGCATAGCAATTCACAAATTGGGAGAGTGATAAAGGACAACTATCGTCCAAAAATCTGTTGAGGGAAGTCAACGAGGCGGACTTGAAAGCGAGGCAAAATAGCAGGAAACAGATTTCAAGAGGTACCTTGGAATCGCCTGTAAAGCACAGGAAGAGGGGCACAACTTGGACAATGGTGCACTTGGCCAAAAAGGGCGTATGCGTTTTCTCCTGAATATATTCAGGAGAAAACGCATACGCCCTTTTTGGCCAAGCAAGCAAGCGGGCAATGCAAATCTGCACTACAAAGAAGTATCACTTCCCACCGGTCAAAAGGGACATCCACAAAATGTGTAAAAACCAGAAAGGCAAGACAGGCCCTGGAGAACTGGGAGCCTTGTTATGCTGATGGGCGGGATGTAAATTGCCAACTGCCTCACTGGAGGAGTGCATTGTGTTCCCTAAAACAAGTAAACAACAGAGCTACAGAGCCAAGGCCACTTCCAGTCTAGGGAATATACCTTGGGAAAACTGAAAATCAATAAGAAAGAGCCACCTCCAAATTTAGGGCTGCACTGACTACAAGAACCTCAACTTGGTTACACCTTAAATATCCCAGGAAATATAAAAATGGTTCAAAACATTGTGGTACTTACGTACGATGGAATATCCCTCAGCCATGAAATCAATGTCATAAGACCAGTAGCAGCAAAGTGAGTGGATTCAGGTACGAAGATTCTAAGTGAAATAAGTCACACAGAAAAAGAAACTTATCATAAGATATCACTTATGAAGATCCTGTAAACATGGCTACACGTGAACTGAGTTAGGAAAGAGAACAGAGTCTCACATTTAGAAAACACTCTTATGCCTGCATAAAGGGGATGGAGAGGTGGGGTGATGCATAAAACCAGAGTTTGATATAAGCACAGGGACCGTTTCAAAAACCAACTTTGGAATAGACAAGACCTACACCTTCCTCAGTGAAAGAGACTCAAAACCCCATATTTCCCACAGAGGAATATATCTGACTAGTAAGAATCTTAAACCTATGTATTGATATGTCTCCATAAGGGAATCAAGTGTGTCTAGAGTGGCATAAACATGGCAGCAAGAATCAGCTCAAACCCACTATAAAAAGGAATTTCAAAAGCAAAACCAAAAAACAGGGAAATTCTTTACAATTCCTTCAGGGTGTCTGAGGAAACCTGGAAAGACCCTATCTACAATGACAGCTGGATGTGGCATAAGGCTGGACACTTAGGACTGAGAGGATTGGTGAGATTGGGTGAGCAAATGCAGACCCTTTCAAGCAATAATGCATGGCCCCCATTCCATGGGTCCCAACTCTCCAGGTTCAAGGGAATATTACTACAGCTATAACATGTACAGGAAACCTAGAGAATGGACACACTGTGAATACGAAAGGTTTCTAAAACTCAACGAATAGTCCCTCTCCTGGTGCTCCAGTTTGACTTTCCAACTGCCTTACTATCAATCTCCCAACTTGGAGAGACAGGCCCTTTAACCTCCTGGTTTGCACAGGTTCCCAATTTGGCAGAGGATGGAAGGGACGAGGGAGAACCCATGAGAGAGTAGCTGTTAGGCATTTGGACGGGCACATGTCACTCTAATTTCCCGGCAGGAAGAAGAATTAACCAAAGTCTCAGCCACCCACCGGGAACCAGTATAGGACATGATCCAAAATTTTGGACTTGCGTTCAGTTCACAAAAAACGAGTTGAGAAATGGAGCTCAGGGGCACAGCAATTCACAAACTGGCAGAGTGATAAAGGACAACTATCATCCAAAAATCTGTTGAGGGACGTCAACGAGGCGGACTTGAAAGTGAGGCAAAATAGCAGGAAACAGATTTCAAGAGGTACCTTGGAATCGCCTGTAAAGCACAGGAAGAGGGGCACAACTTGGACAATGGTGCACTTGGCCAAAAAGGGCATATGCGTTTTCTCCTGAATATATTCAGGAGAAAACGCATACGCCCTTTTTGGCCAAGCAAGCAAGCGGGCAATGCAAATCTGCACTACAAAGAAGTATCACTTCCCACCGGTCAAAAGGGACATCCACAAAATGTGTAAAAACCAGAAAGGCAAGACAGGCCCTGGAGAACTGGGAGCCTTGTTATGCTGATGGGCGGGATGTAAATTGCCAACTGCCTCACTGGAGGAGTGCATTGTGTTCCCTAAAACAAGTAAACAACAGAGCTACAGAACCAAGGCCACTTCCAGTCTAGGGAATATACCTTGGGAAAACTGAAAATCAATAAGAAAGAGCCACCTCCAAATTTAGGGCTGCACTGACTACAAGAACCTCAACTTGGGTACACCTTAAATATCCCAGGAAATATAAAAATGGTTCAAAATATTGTGGTACTTACGTACGATGGAATATCCCTCAGCGATGAAATCAATGTCATAAGACCAGTAGCAGCAAAGTGAGTGGATTCAGGTACGATGATTCTAAGTGAAATAAGTCACACAGAAAAAGAAACTTATCATAAGATATCACTTATGAAGATCCTGTAAACATGGCTACACGTGAACTGAGTTAGGAAAGAGAACAGAGTCTCACATTTAGAAAACACTCTTATGCCTGCATAAAGGGGATGGAGAGGTGGGGTGATGCATAAAACCAGAGTTTGATATAAGCACAGGGACCGTTCCAAAAACCAACTTTGGAATAGACAAGACCTACACCTTCCTCAGTGAAAGAGACTCAAAACCCCATATTTCCCGCAGAGGAATATATCTGACTAGTAAGAATCTTAAAACCTATGTATTGATATGACTCCATAAGGGAATCAAGTGTGTCTAGAGTGGCATAAACATGGCAGCGAGAATCAGCTCAAACCCACTATAAAAAGGAATTTCAAAAGCAAAACCAAAAAACAGGGAAATTCTTTACAATTCCTTCAGGGTGTCTGAGGAAACCTGGAAAGACCCTATCTACAATGACAGCTGGATGTGGCATAAGGCTGGACACTTGGGACTGAGAGGATTGGTGAGATTGGGTGAGCAAATGCAGACCCTTTCAAGCAATAATGCATGGCCCCCATTCCATGGGTCCCAACTCTCCAGGTTCAAGGGAATATTACTACAGCTATAACATGTACAGGAAACCTAGAGAATGGACACACTGTGAATACGAAAGGTTTCTAAAACTCAACGAATAGTCCCTCTCCTCGTGCTCCAGTTTGACTTTCCAACTGCCTTACTATCAATCTCCCAACTTGGAGAGACAGGCACTTTAACCTCCTGGTTTGCACAGGTTCCCAATTTGGCAGAGGATGGAAGGGACGAGGGAGAACCCATGATAGAGTAGCTGTTAGGTATTTGGACGGGCACATGTCACTCTAATTTCCCGGCAGGAAGAAGAATTAACCAAAGTCTCAGCCACCCACCGGGAACCAGTATAGGACATGATCCAAAATTTTGGACTTGTGTTCAGCTCACAAAAAACGAGTTGAGAAATGGAGCTCAGGGGCACAGCAATTCACAAACTGGCAGAGTGATGAAGGACAACTATCGTCCAAAAATCTGTTGAGGGAAGTCAACGAGGCGGACTTGAAAGCGAGGCAAAATAGCAGGAAACAGATTTCAAGAGGTACCTTGGAATCGCCTGTAAAGCACAGGAAGAGGGGCACAACTTGGACAATGGTGCACTTGGCCAAAAAGGGCGTATGCGTTTTCTCCTGAATATATTCAGGAGAAAACGCATACGCCCTTTTTGGCCAAGCAAGCAAGCGGGCAATGCAAATCTGCACTACAAAGAAGTATCACTTCCCACCGGTCAAAAGGGACATCCACAAAATGTGTAAAAACCAGAAAGGCAAGACAGGCCCTGGAGAACTGGGAGCCTTGTTATGCTGATGGGCGGGATGTAAATTGCCAACTGCCTCACTGGAGGAGTGCATTGTGTTCCCTAAAACAAGTAAACAACAGAGCTACAGAGCCAAGGCCACTTCCAGTCTAGGGAATATACCTTGGGAAAACTGAAAATCAATAAGAAAGAGCCACCTCCAAATTTAGGGCTGCACTGACTACAAGAACCTCAACTTGGGTACACCTTGAATATCCCAGGAAATATAAAAATGGTTCAAAACATTGTGGTACTTACGTATGATGGAATATCCCTCAGCGATGAAATCAATGTCATAAGACCAGTAGCAGCAAAGTGAGTGGATTCAGGTACGATGATTCTAAGTGAAATAAGTCACACAGAAAAAGAAACTTATCATAAGATATCACTTATGAAGATCCTGTAAACATGGCTACACGTGAACTGAGTTAGGAAAGAGAACAGAGTCTCACATTTAGAAAACACTCTTATGCCTGCATAAAGGGGATGGAGAGGTGGGGTGATGCATAAAACCAGAGTTTGATATAAGCACAGGGACCGTTCCAAAAACCAACTTTGGAATAGACAAGACCTACACCTTCCTCAGTGAAAGAGACTCAAAACCCCATATTTCCCGCAGAGGAATATATCTGACTAGTAAGAATCTTAAAACCTATGTATTGATATGACTCCATAAGGGAATCAAGTGTGTCTAGAGTGGCATAAACATGGCAGCGAGAATCAGCTCAAACCCACTATAAAAAGGAATTTCAAAAGCAAAACCAAAAAACAGGGAAATTCTTTACAATTCCTTCAGGGTGTCTGAGGAAACCTGGAAAGACCCTATCTACAATGACAGCTGGATGTGGCATAAGGCTGGACACTTGGGACTGAGAGGATTGGTGAGATTGGGTGAGCAAATGCAGACCCTTTCAAGCAATAATGCATGGCCCCCATTCCATGGGTCCCAACTCTCCAGGTTCAAGGGAATATTACTACAGCTATAACATGTACAGGAAACCTAGAGAATGGACACACTGTGAATACGAAAGGTTTCTAAAACTCAACGAATAGTCCCTCTCCTCGTGCTCCAGTTTGACTTTCCAACTGCCTTACTATCAATCTCCCAACTTGGAGAGACAGGCCCTTTAACCTCCTGGTTTGCACAGGTTCCCAATTTGGCAGAGGATGGAAGGGACGAGGGAGAACCCATGAGAGAGTAGCTGTTAGGCATTTGGACGGGCACATGTCACTCTAATTTCACGGCAGGAAGAAGAATTAACCAAAGTCTCAGCCACCCACCGGGAACCAGTATAGGACATGATCCAAAATTTTGGACTTGTGTTCAGCTCACAAAAAACGAGTTGAGAAATGGAGCTCAGGGGCACAGCAATTCACAAACTGGCAGAGTGATAAAGGACAACTATCGTCCAAAAATCTGTTGAGGGAAGTCAACGAGGCGGACTTGAAAGCGAGGCAAAATAGCAGGAAACAGATTTCAAGAGGTACCTTGGAATCGCCTGTAAAGCACAGGAAGAGGGGCACAACTTGGACAATGGTGCACTTGGCCAAAAAGGGCGTATGCGTTTTCTCCTGAATATATTCAGGAGAAAACGCATACGCCCTTTTTGGCCAAGCAAGCAAGCGGGCAATGCAAATCTGCACTACAAAGAAGTATCACTTCCCACCGGTCAAAAGGGACATCCACAAAATGTGTAAAAACCAGAAAGGCAAGACAGGCCCTGGAGAACTGGGAGCCTTGTTATGCTGATGGGCGGGATGTAAATTGCCAACTGCCTCACTGGAGGAGTGCATTGTGTTCCCTAAAACAAGTAAACAACAGAGCTACAGAGCCAAGGCCACTTCCAGTCTAGGGAATATACCTTGGGAAAACTGAAAATCAATAAGAAAGAGCCACCTCCAAATTTAGGGCTGCACTGACTACAAGAACCTCAACTTGGGTACACCTTAAATATCCCAGGAAATATATAAATGGTTCAAAACATTGTGGTACTTACGTACGATGGAATATCCCTCAGCCATGAAATCAATGTCATAAGACCAGTAGCAGCAAAGTGAGTGGATTCAGGTACGATGATTCTAAGTGAAATAAGTCACACAGAAAAAGAAACTTATCATAAGATATCACTTATGAAGATCCTGTAAACATGGCTACACGTGAACTGAGTTAGGAAAGAGAACAGACTCTCACATTTAGAAAACACTCTTATGCCTGCATAAAGGGGATGGAGAGGTGGGGTGATGCATAAAACCAGAGTTTGATATAAGCACAGGGACCGTTCCAAAAACCAACTTTGGAATAGACAAGACCGACACCTTCCTCAGTGAAAGAGACTCAAAACCCCATATTTCCCGCAGAGGAATATATCTGACAAGTAAGAATCTTAAAACCTATGTATTGATATGACTCCATAAGGGAATCAAGTGTGTCTAGAGTGGCATAAACATGGCAGCGAGAATCAGCTCAAACCCACTATAAAAAGGAATTTCAAAAGCAAAACCAAAAAACAGGGAAATTCTTTACAATTCCTTCAGGGTGTCTGAGGAAACCTGGAAAGACCCTATCTACAATGACAGCTGGATGTGGCATAAGGCTGGACACTTGGGACTGAGAGGATTGGTGAGATTGGGTGAGCAAATGCAGACCCTTTCAAGCAATAATGCATGGCCCCCATTCCATGGGTCCCAACTCTCCAGGTTCAAGGGAATATTACTACAGCTATAACATGTACAGGAAACCTAGAGAATGGACACACTGTGAATACGAAAGGTTTCTAAAACTCAACGAATAGTCCCTCTCCTCGTGCTCCAGTTTGACTTTCCAACTGCCTTACTATCAATCTCCCAACTTGGAGAGACAGGCTCTTTAACCTCCTGGTTTGCACAGGTTCCCAATTTGGCAGAGGATGGAAGGGACGAGGGAGAACCCATGAGAGAGTAGCTGTTAGGCATTTGGACGGGCACATGTCACTCTAATTTCCCGGCAGGAAGAAGAATTAACCAAAGTCTCAGCCACCCACCGGGAACCAGTATAGGACATGATCCAAAATTTTGGACTTGTGTTCAGCTCACAAAAAACGAGTTGAGAAATGGAGCTCAGGGGCACAGCAATTCACAAACTGGCAGAGTGATAAAGGACAACTATCGTCCAAAAATCTGTTGAGGGAAGTCAACGAGGCGGACTTGAAAGCGAGGCAAAATAGCAGGAAACAGATTTCAAGAGGTACCTTGGAATCGCCTGTAAAGCACAGGAAGAGGGGCACAACTTGGACAATGGTGCACTTGGCCAAAAAGGGGGTATGCGTTTTCTCCTGAATATATTCAGGAGAAAACGCATACGCCCTTTTTGGCCAAGCAAGCAAGCGGGCAATGCAAATCTGCACTACAAAGAAGTATCACTTCCCACCGGTCAAAAGGGACATCCACAAAATGTGTAAAAACCAGAAAGGCAAGACAGGCCCTGGAGAACTGGGAGCCTTGTTATGCTGATGGGCGGGATGTAAATTGCCAACTGCCTCACTGGAGGAGTGCATTGTGTTCCCTAAAACAAGTAAACAACAGAGCTACAGAGCCAAGGCCACTTCCAGTCTAGGGAATATACCTTGGGAAAACTGAAAATCAATAAGAAAGAGCCACCTCCAAATTTAGGGCTGCACTGACTACAAGAACCTCAACTTGGGTACACCTTAAATATCCCAGGAAATATATAAATGGTTCAAAACATTGTGGTACTTACGTACGATGGAATATCCCTCAGCCATGAAATCAATGTCATAAGACCAGTAGCAGCAAAGTGAGTGGATTCAGGTACGATGATTCTAAGTGAAATAAGTCACACAGAAAAAGAAACTTATCATAAGATATCACTTATGAAGATCCTGTAAACATGGCTACACGTGAACTGAGTTAGGAAAGAGAACAGAGTCTCACATTTAGAAAACACTCTTATGCCTGCATAAAGGGGATGGAGAGGTGGGGTGATGCATAAAACCAGAGTTTGATATAAGCACAGGGACCGTTCCAAAAACCAACTTTGGAATAGACAAGACCGACACCTTCCTCAGTGAAAGAGACTCAAAACCCCATATTTCCCGCAGAGGAATATATCTGACTAGTAAGAATCTTAAAACCTATGTATTGATATGACTCCATAAGGGAATCAAGTGTGTCTAGAGTGGCATAAACATGGCAGCGAGAATCAGCTCAAACCCACTATAAAAAGGAATTTCAAAAGCAAAACCAAAAAACAGTGAAATTCTTTACAATTCCTTCAGGGTGTCTGAGGAAACCTGGAAAGACCCTGTCTACAATGACAGCTGGATGTGGCATAAGGCTGGACACTTGGGACTGAGAGGATTGGTGAGATTGGGTGAGCAAATGCAGACCCTTTCAAGCAATAATGCATGGCCCCCATTCCATGGGTCCCAACTCTCCAGGTTCAAGGGAATATTACTACAGCTATAACATGTACAGGAAACCTAGAGAATGGACACACTGTGAATACGAAAGGTTTCTAAAACTCAACGAATAGTCCCTCTCCTGGTGCTCCAGTTTGACTTTACAACTGCCTTACTATCAATCTCCCAACTTGGAGAGACAGGCCCTTTAACCTCCTGGTTTGCACAGGTTCCCAATTTGGCAGAGGATGGAAGGGACGAGGGAGAACCCTTGAGAGAGTAGCTGTTAGGCATTTGGACGGGCACATGTCACTCTAATTTCCCGGCAGGAAGAAGAATTAACCAAAGTCTCAGCCACCCACCGGGAACCAGTATAGGACATGATCCAAAATTTTGGACTTGCGTTCAGCTCACAAAAAACGAGTTGAGAAATGGAGCTCAGGGGCACAGCAATTCACAAACTGGCAGAGTGATAAAGGACAACTATCGTCCAAAAATCTGTTGAGGGAAGTCAACGAGGCGGACTTGAAAGCGAGGCAAAATAGCAGGAAACAGATTTCAAGAGGTACCTTGGAATCGCCTGTAAAGCACAGGAAGAGGGGCACAACTTGGACAATGGTGCACTTGGCCAAAAAGGGCGTATGCGTTTTCTCCTGAATATATTCAGGAGAAAACGCATACGCCCTTTTTGGCCAAGCAAGCAAGCGGGCAATGCAAATCTGCACTACAAAGAAGTATCACTTCCCACCGGTCAAAAGGGACATCCACAAAATGTGTAAAAACCAGAAAGGCAAGACAGGCCCTGGAGAACTGGGAGCCTTGTTATGCTGATGGGCGGGATGTAAATTGCCAACTGCCTCACTGGAGGAGTGCATTGTGTTCCCTAAAACAAGTAAACAACAGAGCTACAGAGCCAAGGCCACTTCCAGTCTAGGGAATATACCTTGGGAAAACTGAAAATCAATAAGAAAGAGCCACCTCCAAATTTAGGGCTGCACTGACTACAAGAACCTCAACTTGGGTACACCTTAAATATCCCAGGAAATATAAAAATGGTTCAAAACATTGTGGTACTTACGTATGGTGGAATATCCCTCAGCCATGAAATCAATGTCATAAGACCAGTAGCAGCAAAGTGAGTGGATTCAGGTACGATGATTCTAAGTGAAATAAGTCACACAGAAAAAGAAACTTATCATAAGATATCACTTATGAAGATCCTGTAAACATGGCTACACGTGAACTGAGTTAGGAAAGAGAACAGAGTCTCACATTTAGAAAACACTCTTATGCCTGCATAAAGGGGATGGAGAGGTCGGGTGATGCATAAAACCAGAGTTTGATATAAGCACAGGGACCGTTCCAAAAACCAACTTTGGAATAGACAAGACCTACACCTTCCTCAGTGAAAGAGACTCAAATCCCCATATTTCCCGCAGAGGAATATATCTGACTAGTAAGAATCTTAAAACCTATGTATTGATATGACTCCATAAGGGAATCAAGTGTGTCTAGAGTGGCATAAACATGGCAGCGAGAATCAGCTCAAACCCACTATAAAAAGGAATTTCAAAAGCAAAACCAAAAAACAGGGAAATTCTTTACAATTCCTTCAGGGTGTCTGAGGAAACCTGGAAAGACCCTATCTACAATGACAGCTGGATGTGGCATAAGGCTGGACACTTGGGACTGAGAGGATTGGTGAGATTGGGTGAGCAAATGCAGACCCTTTCAAGCAATAATGCATGGCCCCCATTCCATGGGTCCCAACTGTCCAGGTTCAAGGGAATATTACTACAGCTATAACATGTACAGGAAACCTAGAGAATGGACACACTGTGAATACGAAAGGTTTCTAAAACTCAACGAATAGTCCCTCTCCTCGTGCTCCAGTTTGACTTTCCAACTGCCTTACTATCAATCTCCCAACTTGGAGAGACAGGCCCTTTAACCTCCTGGTTTGCACAGGTTCCCAATTTGGCAGAGGATGGAAGGCACGAGGGAGAACCCATGAGAGAGTAGCTGTTAGGCATTTGGACGGGCACATGTCACTCTAATTTCCCGGCAGGAAGAAGAATTAACCAAAGTCTCAGCCACCCATCGGGAACCAGTATAGGACATGATCCAAAATTTTGGACTTGCGTTCAGCTCACAAAAAACGAGTTGAGAAATGGAGCTCAGGGGCACAGCAATTCACAAACTGGCAGAGTGATAAAGGACAACTATCGTCCAAAAATCTGTTGAGGGAAGTCAACGAGGCGGACTTGAAAGTGAGGCAAAATAGCAGGAAACAGATTTCAAGAGGTACCTTGGAATCGCCTGTAAAGCACAGGAAGAGGGGCACAACTTGGACAATGGTGCACTTGGCCAAAAAGGGCGTATGAGTTTTCTCCTGAATATATTCAGGAGAAAACGCATACGCCCTTTTTGGCCAAGCAAGCAAGCGGGCAATGCAAATCTGCACTACAAAGAAGTATCACTTCCCACCGGTCAAAAGGGACATCCACAAAATGTGTAAAAACCAGAAAGGCAAGACAGGCCCTGGAGAACAGGGAGCCTTGTTATGCTGATGGGCGGGATGTAAATTGCCAACTGCCTCACTGGAGGAGTGCATTGTGTTCCCTAAAACAAGTAAACAACAGAGCTACAGAGCCAAGGCCACTTCCAGTCTAGGGAATATACCTTGGGAAAACTGAAAATCAATAAGAAAGAGCCACCTCCAAATTTAGGGCTGCACTGACTACAAGAACCTCAACTTGGGTACACCTTAAATATCCCAGGAAATATAAAAATGGTTCAAAACATTGTGGTACTTACGTATGATGGAATATCCCTCAGCCATGAAATCAATGTCATAAGACCAGTAGCAGCAAAGTGAGTGGATTCAGGTACGATGATTCTAAGTGAAATAAGTCACACAGAAAAAGAAACTTATCATAAGATATCACTTAGGAAGATCCTGTAAACATGGCTACACGTGAACTGAGTTAAGAAAGAGAACAGAGTCTCACATTTAGAAAACACTCTTATGCCTGCATAAAGGGGATGGAGAAGTCGGGTGATGCATAAAACCAGAGTTTGATATAAGCACAGGGACCGTTCCAAAAACCAACTTTGGAATAGACAAGACCTACACCTTCCTCAGTGAAAGAGACTCAAAACCCCATATTTCCCGCAGAGGAATATATCTGACTAGTAAGAATCTTAAAACCTATGTATTGATATGACTCCATAAGGGAATCAAGTGTGTCTAGAGTGGCATAAACATGGCAGCGAGAATCAGCTCAAACCCACTATAAAAAGGAATTTCAAAAGCAAAACCAAAAAACAGGGAAATTCTTTACAATTCCTTCAGGGTGTCTGAGGAAACCTGGAAAGACCCTATCTACAATGACAGCTGGATGTGGCATAAGGCTGGACACTTGGGACTGAGAGGATTGGTGAGATTGGGTGAGCAAATGCAGACCCTTTCAAGCAATAATGCATGGCCCCCATTCCATGGGTCCCAACTCTCCAGGTTCAAGGGAATATTACTAGAGCTATAACATGTACAGGAAACCTAGAGAATGGACACACTGTGAATACGAAAGGTTTCTAAAACTCAATGAATAGTCCCTCTCCTGGTGCTCCAGTTTGACTTTCCAACTGCCTTACTATCAATCTCCCAACTTGGAGAGACAGGCCCTTTAACCTCCTGGTTTGCACAGGTTCCCAATTTGCCAGAGGATGGAAGGGACGAGTGAGAACCCATGAGAGAGTAGATGTTAGGCATTTGGACGGGCACATGTCACTCTAATTTCCCGGCAGGAAGAAGAATTAACCAAAGTCTCAGCCACCCACCGGGAACCAGTATAGGACATGATCCAAAATTTTGGACTTGTGTTCAGCTCACAAAAAACGAGTTGAGAAATGGAGCTCAGGGGCACAGCAATTCACAAACTGGCAGAGTGATAAAGGACAACTATCGTCCAAAAATCTGTTGAGGGAAGTCAACGAGGCGGACTTGAAAGCGAGGCAAAATAGCAGGAAACAGATTTCAAGAGGTACCTTGGAATCGCCTGTAAAGCACAGGAAGAGGGGCACAACTTGGACAATGGTGCACTTGGCCAAAAAGGGCGTATGCGTTTTCTCCTGAATATATTCAGGAGAAAACGCATACGCCCTTTTTGGCCAAGCAAGCAAGCGGGCAATGCAAATCTGCACTACAAAGTATCACTTCCCACCGGTCAAAAGGGACATCCACAAAATGTGTAAAAACCAGAAAGGCAAGACAGGCCCTGGAGAACTGGGAGCCTTGTTATGCTGATGGGCGGGATGTAAATTGCCAACTGCCTCACTGGAGGAGTGCATTGTGTTCCCTAAAACAAGTAAACAACAGAGCTACAGAGCCAAGGCCACTTCCAGTCTAGGGAATATACCTTGGGAAAACTGAAAATCAATAAGAAAGAGCCACCTCCAAATTTAGGGCTGCACTGACTACAAGAACCTCAACTTGGGTACACCTTAAATATCCCAGGAAATATAAAAATGGTTCAAAACATTGTGGTACTTACGTATGATGGAATATCCCTCAGCCATGAAATCAATGTCATAAGACCAGTAGCAGCAAAGTGAGTGGATTCAGGTACGATGATTCTAAGTGAAATAAGTCACACAGAAAAAGAAACTTATCATAAGATATCACTTATGAAGATCCTGTAAACATGGCTACACGTGAACTGAGTTAGGAAAGAGAACAGAGTCTCACATTTAGAAAACACTCTTATGCCTGCATAAAGGGGATGGAGAGGTCGGGTGATGCATAAAACCAGAGTTTGATATAAGCACAGGGACCGTTCCAAAAACCAACTTTGGAATAGACAAGACCTACACCTTCCTCAGTGAAAGAGACTCAAAACCCCATATTTCCCGCAGAGGAATATATCTGACTAGTAAGAATCTTAAAACCTATGTATTGATATGACTCCATAAGGGAATCAAGTGTGTCTAGAGTGGCATAAACATGGCAGCGAGAATCAGCTCAAACCCACTATAAAAAGGAATTTCAAAAGCAAAACCAAAAAACAGGGAAATTCTTTACAATTCCTTCAGGGTGTCTGAGGAAACCTGGAAAGACCCTATCTACAATGACAGCTGGATGTGGCATAAGGCTGGACACTTGGGACTGAGAGGATTGGTGAGATTGGGTGAGCAAATGCAGACCCTTTCAAGCAATAATGCATGGCCCCCATTCCATGGGTCCCAACTCTCCAGGTTCAAGGGAATATTACTACAGCTATAACATGTACAGGAAACCTAGAGAATGGACACACTGTGAATACGAAAGGTTTCTAAAACTCAAAGAATAGTCCCTCTCCTGGTGCTCCAGTTTGACTTTCCAACTGCCTTACTATCAATCTCCCAACTTGGAGAGACAGGCCCTTTAACCTCCTGGTTTGCACAGGTTCCTAATTTGCCAGAGGATGGAAGGGACGAGGGAGAACCCATGAGAGAGTAGCTGTTAGGCATTTGGACGGGCACATGTCACTCTAATTTCCCGGCAGGAAGAAGAATTAACCAAAGTCTCAGCCACCCACCGGGAACCAGTATAGGACATGATCCAAAATTTTGGACTTGCGTTCAGCTCACAAAAAACGAGTTGAGAAATGGAGGTCAGGGGCACAGCAATTCACAAACTGGCAGAGTGATAAAGGAAAACTATCGTCCAAAAATCTGTTGAGGGAAGTCAACGAGGCGGACTTGAAAGCGAGGCAAAATAGCAGGAAACTGATTTCAAGTGGTACCTTGGAATCGCCTGTAAAGCACAGGAAGAGGGGCACAACTTGGACAATGTTGCACTTGGCCAAAAAGGGGGTATGCGTTTTCTCCTGAATATATTCAGGAGAAAACGCATACGCCCTTTTTGGCCAAGCAAGCAAGCGGGCAATGCAAATCTGCACTACAAAGAAGTATCACTTCCCACCGGTCAAAAGGGACATCCACAAAATGTGTAAAAACCAGAAAGGCAAGACAGGCCCTGGAGAACAGGGAGCCTTGTTATGCTGATGGGCGGGATGTAAATTGCCAACTACCTCACTGGAGGAGTGCATTGTGTTCCCTAAAACAAGTAAACAACAGAGCTACAGAGCCAAGGCCACTTCCAGTCTAGGGAATATACCTTGGGAAAACTGAAAATCAATAAGAAAGAGCCACCTCCAAATTTAGGGCTGCAATGACTACAAGAACCCCAACTTGGGTACACCTTAAATATCCCAGGAAATATAAAAATGGTTCAAAACATTGTGGTACTTACGTACGATGGAATATCCCTCAGCCATGAAATCAATGTCATAAGACCAGTAGCAGCAAAGTGAGTGGATTCAGGTACGATGATTCTAAGTGAAATAAGTCACACAGAAAAAGAAACTTATCATAAGATATCACTTATGAAGATCCTGTAAACATGGCTACACGTGAACTGAGTTAGGAAAGAGAACAGAGTCTCACATTTAGAAAACACTCTTATGCCTGCATAAAGGGGATGGAGAGGTGGGGTGATGCATAAAACCAGAGTTTGATATAAGCACAGGGACCGTTCCAAAAACCAACTTTGGAATAGACAAGACCGACACCTTCCTCAGTGAAAGAGACTCAAAACCCCATATTTCCCGCAGAGGAATATATCTGACTAGTAAGAATCTTAAAACCTATGTATTGATATGACTCCATAAGGGAATCAAGTGTGTCTAGAGTGGCATAAACATGGCAGCGAGAATCAGCTCAAACCCACTATAAAAAGGAATTTCAAAAGCAAAACCAAAAAACAGTGAAATTCTTTACAATTCCTTCAGGGTGTCTGAGGAAACCTGGAAAGACCCTGTCTACAATGACAGCTGGATGTGGCATAAGGCTGGACACTTGGGACTGAGAGGATTGGTGAGATTGGGTGAGCAAATGCAGACCCTTTCAAGCAATAATGCATGGCCCCCATTCCATGGGTCCCAACTCTCCAGGTTCAAGGGAATATTACTACAGCTATAACATGTACAGGAAACCTAGAGAATGGACACACTGTGAATACGAAAGGTTTCTAAAACTCAACGAATAGTCCCTCTCCTGGTGCTCCAGTTTGACTTTACAACTGCCTTACTATCAATCTCCCAACTTGGAGAGACAGGCCCTTTAACCTCCTGGTTTGCACAGGTTCCCAATTTGGCAGAGGATGGAAGGGACGAGGGAGAACCCTTGAGAGAGTAGCTGTTAGGCATTTGGACGGGCACATGTCACTCTAATTTCCCGGCAGGAAGAAGAATTAACCAAAGTCTCAGCCACCCACCGGGAACCAGTATAGGACATGATCCAAAATTTTGGACTTGCGTTCAGCTCACAAAAAACGAGTTGAGAAATGGAGCTCAGGGGCACAGCAATTCACAAACTGGCAGAGTGATAAAGGACAACTATCGTCCAAAAATCTGTTGAGGGAAGTCAACGAGGCGGACTTGAAAGTGAGGCAAAATAGCAGGAAACAGATTTCAAGAGGTACCTTGGAATCGCCTGTAAAGCACAGGAAGAGGGGCACAACTTGGACAATGGTGCACTTGGCCAAAAAGGGCGTATGAGTTTTCTCCTGAATATATTCAGGAGAAAACGCATACGCCCTTTTTGGCCAAGCAAGCAAGCGGGCAATGCAAATCTGCACTACAAAGAAGTATCACTTCCCACCGGTCAAAAGGGACATCCACAAAATGTGTAAAAACCAGAAAGGCAAGACAGGCCCTGGAGAACTGGGAGCCTTGTTATGCTGATGGGCGGGATGTAAATTGCCAACTGCCTCACTGGAGGAGTGCATTGTGTTCCCTAAAACAAGTAAACAACAGAGCTACAGAGCCAAGGCCACTTCCAGTCTAGGGAATATACCTTGGGAAAACTGAAAATCAATAAGAAAGAGCCACCTCCAAATTTAGGGCTGCACTGACTACAAGAACCTCAACTTGGGTACACCTTAAATATCCCAGGAAATATAAAAATGGTTCAAAACATTGTGGTACTTACGTATGATGGAATATCCCTCAGCCATGAAATCAATGTCATAAGACCAGTAGCAGCAAAGTGAGTGGATTCAGGTACGATGATTCTAAGTGAAATAAGTCACACAGAAAAAGAAACTTATCATAAGATATCACTTATGAAGATCCTGTAAACATGGCTACACGTGAACTGAGTTAGGAAAGAGAACAGAGTCTCACATTTAGAAAACACTCTTATGCCTGCATAAAGGGGATGGAGAGGTCGGGTGATGCATAAAACCAGAGTTTGATATAAGCACAGGGACCGTTCCAAAAACCAACTTTGGAATAGACAAGACCTACACCTTCCTCAGTGAAAGAGACTCAAAACCCCATATTTCCCGCAGAGGAATATATCTGACTAGTAAGAATCTTAAAACCTATGTATTGATATGACTCCATAAGGGAATCAAGTGTGTCTAGAGTGGCATAAACATGGCAGCGAGAATCAGCTCAAACCCACTATAAAAAGGAATTTCAAAAGCAAAACCAAAAAACAGGGAAATTCTTTACAATTCCTTCAGGGTGTCTGAGGAAACCTGGAAAGACCCTATCTACAATGACAGCTGGATGTGGCATAAGGCTGGACACTTGGGACTGAGAGGATTGGTGAGATTGGGTGAGCAAATGCAGACCCTTTCAAGCAATAATGCATGGCCCCCATTCCATGGGTCCCAACTCTCCAGGTTCAAGGGAATATTACTAGAGCTATAACATGTACAGGAAACCTAGAGAATGGACACACTGTGAATACGAAAGGTTTCTAAAACTCAATGAATAGTCCCTCTCCTGGTGCTCCAGTTTGACTTTCCAACTGCCTTACTATCAATCTCCCAACTTGGAGAGACAGGCCCTTTAACCTCCTGGTTTGCACAGGTTCCCAATTTGCCAGAGGATGGAAGGGACGAGGGAGAACCCATGAGAGAGTAGATGTTAGGCATTTGGACGGGCACATGTCACTCTAATTTCCCGGCAGGAAGAAGAATTAACCAAAGTCTCAGCCACCCACCGGGAACCAGTATAGGACATGATCCAAAATTTTGGACTTGTGTTCAGCTCACAAAAAACGAGTTGAGAAATGGAGCTCAGGGGCACAGCAATTCACAAACTGGCAGAGTGATAAAGGACAACTATCGTCCAAAAATCTGTTGAGGGAAGTCAACGAGGCGGACTTGAAAGCGAGGCAAAATAGCAGGAAACAGATTTCAAGAGGTACCTTGGAATCGCCTGTAAAGCACAGGAAGAGGGGCACAACTTGGACAATGGTGCACTTGGCCAAAAAGGGCGTATGCGTTTTCTCCTGAATATATTCAGGAGAAAACGCATACGCCCTTTTTGGCCAAGCAAGCAAGCGGGCAATGCAAATCTGCACTACAAAGTATCACTTCCCACCGGTCAAAAGGGACATCCACAAAATGTGTAAAAACCAGAAAGGCAAGACAGGCCCTGGAGAACTGGGAGCCTTGTTATGCTGATGGGCGGGATGTAAATTGCCAACTGCCTCACTGGAGGAGTGCATTGTGTTCCCTAAAACAAGTAAACAACAGAGCTACAGAGCCAAGGCCACTTCCAGTCTAGGGAATATACCTAGGGAAAACTGAAAATCAATAAGAAAGAGCCACCTCCAAATTTAGGGCTGCACTGACTACAAGAACCTCAACTTGGGTACACCTTAAATATCCCAGGAAATATAAAAATGGTTCAAAACATTGTGGTACTTACGTATGATGGAATATCCCTCAGCCATGAAATCAATGTCATAAGACCAGTAGCAGCAAAGTGAGTGGATTCAGGTACGATGATTCTAAGTGAAATAAGTCACACAGAAAAAGAAACTTATCATAAGATATCACTTATGAAGATCCTGTAAACATGGCTACACGTGAACTGAGTTAGGAAAGAGAACAGAGTCTCACATTTAGAAAACACTCTTATGCCTGCATAAAGGGGATGGAGAGGTCGGGTGATGCATAAAACCAGAGTTTGATATAAGCACAGGGACCGTTCCAAAAACCAACTTTGGAATAGACAAGACCTACACCTTCCTCAGTGAAAGAGACTCAAAACCCCATATTTCCCGCAGAGGAATATATCTGACTAGTAAGAATCTTAAAACCTATGTATTGATATGACTCCATAAGGGAAACAAGTGTGTCTAGAGTGGCATAAACATGGCAGCGAGAATCAGCTCAAACCCACTATAAAAAGGAATTTCAAAAGCAAAACCAAAAAACAGGGAAATTCTTTACAATTCCTTCAGGGTGTCTGAGGAAACCTGGAAAGACCCTATCTACAATGACAGCTGGATGTGGCATAAGGCTGGACACTTGGGACTGAGAGGATTGGTGAGATTGGGTGAGCAAATGCAGACCCTTTCAAGCAATAATGCATGGCCCCCATTCCATGGGTCCCAACTCTCCAGGTTCAAGGGAATATTACTACAGCTATAACATGTACAGGAAACCTAGAGAATGGACACACTGTGAATACGAAAGGTTTCTAAAACTCAAAGAATAGTCCCTCTCCTGGTGCTCCAGTTTGACTTTCCAACTGCCTTACTATCAATCTCCCAACTTGGAGAGACAGGCCCTTTAACCTCCTGGTTTGCACAGGTTCCTAATTTGCCAGAGGATGGAAGGGACGAGGGAGAACCCATGAGAGAGTAGCTGTTAGGCATTTGGACGGGCACATGTCACTCTAATTTCCCGGCAGGAAGAAGAATTAACCAAAGTCTCAGCCACCCACCGGGAACCAGTATAGGACACGATCCAAAATTTTGGACTTGCGTTCAGCTCACAAAAAACGAGTTGAGAAATGGAGGTCAGGGGCACAGCAATTCACAAACTGGCAGAGTGATAAAGGAAAACTATCGTCCAAAAATCTGTTGAGGGAAGTCAACGAGGCGGACTTGAAAGCGAGGCAAAATAGCAGGAAACTGATTTCAAGTGGTACCTTGGAATCGCCTGTAAAGCACAGGAAGAGGGGCACAACTTGGACAATGGTGCACTTGGCCAAAAAGGGCGTATGCGTTTTCTCCTGAATATATTCAGGAGAAAACGCATACGCCCTTTTTGGCCAAGCAAGCAAGCGGGCAATGCAAATCTGCACTACAAAGTATCACTTCCCACCGGTCAAAAGGGACATCCACAAAATGTGTAAAAACCAGAAAGGCAAGACAGGCCCTGGAGAACTGGGAGCCTTGTTATGCTGATGGGCGGGATGTAAATTGCCAACTGCCTCACTGGAGGAGTGCATTGTGTTCCCTAAAACAAGTAAACAACAGAGCTACAGAGCCAAGGCCACTTCCAGTCTAGGGAATATACCTTGGGAAAACTGAAAATCAATAAGAAAGAGCCACCTCCAAATTTAGGGCTGCACTGACTACAAGAACCTCAACTTGGGTACACCTTAAATATCCCAGGAAATATAAAAATGGTTCAAAACATTGTGGTACTTACGTATGATGGAATATCCCTCAGCCATGAAATCAATGTCATAAGACCAGTAGCAGCAAAGTGAGTGGATTCAGGTACGATGATTCTAAGTGAAATAAGTCACACAGAAAAAGAAACTTATCATAAGATATCACTTATGAAGATCCTGTAAACATGGCTACACGTGAACTGAGTTAGGAAAGAGAACAGAGTCTCACATTTAGAAAACACTCTTATGCCTGCATAAAGGGGATGGAGAGGTCGGGTGATGCATAAAACCAGAGTTTGATATAAGCACAGGGACCGTTCCAAAAACCAACTTTGGAATAGACAAGACCTACACCTTCCTCAGTGAAAGAGACTCAAAACCCCATATTTCCCGCAGAGGAATATATCTGACTAGTAAGAATCTTAAAACCTATGTATTGATATGACTCC
This sequence comes from Mesoplodon densirostris, assembly GCF_025265405.1. Taxonomy (NCBI): domain Eukaryota; kingdom Metazoa; phylum Chordata; class Mammalia; order Artiodactyla; family Ziphiidae; genus Mesoplodon; species Mesoplodon densirostris. Next base: position 55,293 of record NW_026778187.1, on the reverse strand, counting down.
ATAAGGGAATCAAGTGTGTCTAGAGTGGCATAAACATGGCAGCGAGAATCAGCTCAAACCCACTATAAAAAGGAATTTCAAAAGCAAAACCAAAAAACAGGGAAATTCTTTACAATTCCTTCAGGGTGTCTGAGGAAACCTGGAAAGACCCTATCTACAATGACAGCTGGATGTGGCATAAGGCTGGACACTTGGGACTGAGAGGATTGGTGAGATTGGGTGAGCAAATGCAGACCCTTTCAAGCAATAATGCATGGCCCCCATTCCATGGGTCCCAACTCTCCAGGTTCAAGGGAATATTACTACAGCTATAACATGTACAGGAAACCTAGAGAATGGACACACTGTGAATACGAAAGGTTTCTAAAACTCAAAGAATAGTCCCTCTCCTGGTGCTCCAGTTTGACTTTCCAACTGCCTTACTATCAATCTCCCAACTTGGAGAGACAGGCCCTTTAACCTCCTGGTTTGCACAGGTTCCTAATTTGCCAGAGGATGGAAGGGACGAGGGAGAACCCATGAGAGAGTAGCTGTTAGGCATTTGGACGGGCACATGTCACTCTAATTTCCCGGCAGGAAGAAGAATTAACCAAAGTCTCAGCCACCCACCGGGAACCAGTATAGGACATGATCCAAAATTTTGGACTTGCGTTCAGCTCACAAAAAACGAGTTGAGAAATGGAGGTCAGGGGCACAGCAATTCACAAACTGGCAGAGTGATAAAGGAAAACTATCGTCCAAAAATCTGTTGAGGGAAGTCAACGAGGCGGACTTGAAAGCGAGGCAAAATAGCAGGAAACTGATTTCAAGTGGTACCTTGGAATCGCCTGTAAAGCACAGGAAGAGGGGCACAACTTGGACAATGTTGCACTTGGCCAAAAAGGGGGTATGCGTTTTCTCCTGAATATATTCAGGAGAAAACGCATACGCCCTTTTTGGCCAAGCAAGCAAGCGGGCAATGCAAATCTGCACTACAAAGAAGTATCACTTCCCACCGGTCAAAAGGGACATCCACAAAATGTGTAAAAACCAGAAAGGCAAGACAGGCCCTGGAGAACTGGGAGCCTTGTTATGCTGATGGGCGGGATGTAAATTGCCAACTGCCTCACTGGAGGAGTGCATTGTGTTCCCTAAAACAAGTAAACAACAGAGCTACAGAGCCAAGGCCACTTCCAGTCTAGGGAATATACCTTGGGAAAACTGAAAATCAATAAGAAAGAGCCACCTCCAAATTTAGGGCTGCACTGACTACAAGAACCCCAACTTGGTACACCTTAAATATCCCAGGAAATATAAAAATGGTTCAAAACATTGTGGTACTTACGTACGATGGAATATCCCTCAGCCATGAAATCAATGTCATAAGACCAGTAGCAGCAAAGTGAGTGGATTCAGGTACGATGATTCTAAGTGAAATAAGTCACACAGAAAAAGAAACTTATCATAAGATATCACTTATGAAGATCCTGTAAACATGGCTACACGTGAACTGAGTTAGGAAAGAGAACAGAGTCTCACATTTAGAAAACACTCTTATGCCTGCATAAAGGGGATGGAGAGGTGGGGTGATGCATAAAACCAGAGTTTGATATAAGCACAGGGACCGTTCCAAAAACCAACTTTGGAATAGACAAGACCGACACCTTCCTCAGTGAAAGAGACTCAAAACCCCATATTTCCCGCAGAGGAATATATCTGACTAGTAAGAATCTTAAAACCTATGTATTGATATGACTCCATAAGGGAATCAAGTGTGTCTAGAGTGGCATAAACATGGCAGCGAGAATCAGCTCAAACCCACTATAAAAAGGAATTTCAAAAGCAAAACCAAAAAACAGTGAAATTCTTTACAATTCCTTCAGGGTGTCTGAGGAAACCTGGAAAGACCCTGTCTACAATGACAGCTGGATGTGGCATAAGGCTGGACACTTGGGACTGAGAGGATTGGTGAGATTGGGTGAGCAAATGCAGACCCTTTCAAGCAATAATGCATGGCCCCCATTCCATGGGTCCCAACTCTCCAGGTTCAAGGGAATATTACTACAGCTATAACATGTACAGGAAACCTAGAGAATGGACACACTGTGAATACGAAAGGTTTCTAAAACTCAACGAATAGTCCCTCTCCTGGTGCTCCAGTTTGACTTTACAACTGCCTTACTATCAATCTCCCAACTTGGAGAGACAGGCCTTTTAACCTCCTGGTTTGCACAGGTTCCCAATTTGGCAGAGGATGGAAGGGACGAGGGAGAACCCTTGAGAGAGTAGCTGTTAGGCATTTGGACGGGCACATGTCACTCTAATTTCCCGGCAGGAAGAAGAATTAACCAAAGTCTCAGCCACCCACCGGGAACCAGTATAGGACATGATCCAAAATTTTGGACTTGCGTTCAGCTCACAAAAAACGAGTTGAGAAATGGAGCTCAGGGGCACAGCAATTCACAAACTGGCAGAGTGATAAAGGACAACTATCGTCCAAAAATCTGTTGAGGGAAGTCAACGAGGCGGACTTGAAAGTGAGGCAAAATAGCAGGAAACAGATTTCAAGAGGTACCTTGGAATCGCCTGTAAAGCACAGGAAGAGGGGCACAACTTGGACAATGGTGCACTTGGCCAAAAAGGGCGTATGAGTTTTCTCCTGAATATATTCAGGAGAAAACGCATACACCCTTTTTGGCCAAGCAAGCAAGCGGGCAATGCAAATCTGCACTACAAAGAAGTATCACTTCCCACCGGTCAAAAGGGACATCCACAAAATGTGTAAAAACCAGAAAGGCAAGACAGGCCCTGGAGAACTGGGAGCCTTGTTATGCTGATGGGCGGGATGTAAATTGCCAACTGCCTCACTGGAGGAGTGCATTGTGTTCCCTAAAACAAGTAAACAACAGAGCTACAGAGCCAAGGCCACTTCCAGTCTAGGGAATATACCTTGGGAAAACTGAAAATCAATAAGAAAGAGCCACCTCCAAATTTAGGGCTGCACTGACTACAAGAACCTCAACTTGGGTACACCTTAAATATCCCAGGAAATATAAAAATGGTTCAAAACATTGTGGTACTTACGTATGATGGAATATCCCTCAGCCATGAAATCAATGTCATAAGACCAGTAGCAGCAAAGTGAGTGGATTCAGGTACGATGATTCTAAGTGAAATAAGTCACACAGAAAAAGAAACTTATCATAAGATATCACTTATGAAGATCCTGTAAACATGGCTACACGTGAACTGAGTTAGGAAAGAGAACAGAGTCTCACATTTAGAAAACACTCTTATGCCTGCATAAAGGGGATGGAGAGGTCGGGTGATGCATAAAACCAGAGTTTGATATAAGCACAGGGACCGTTCCAAAAACCAACTTTGGAATAGACAAGACCTACACCTTCCTCAGTGAAAGAGACTCAAAACCCCATATTTCCCGCAGAGGAATATATCTGACTAGTAAGAATCTTAAAACCTATGTATTGATATGACTCCATAAGGGAATCAAGTGTGTCTAGAGTGGCATAAACATGGCAGCGAGAATCAGCTCAAACCCACTATAAAAAGGAATTTCAAAAGCAAAACCAAAAAACAGGGAAATTCTTTACAATTCCTTCAGGGTGTCTGAGGAAACCTGGAAAGACCCTATCTACAATGACAGCTGGATGTGGCATAAGGCTGGACACTTGGGACTGAGAGGATTGGTGAGATTGGGTGAGCAAATGCAGACCCTTTCAAGCAATAATGCATGGCCCCCATTCCATGGGTCCCAACTCTCCAGGTTCAAGGGAATATTACTAGAGCTATAACATGTACAGGAAACCTAGAGAATGGACACACTGTGAATACGAAAGGTTTCTAAAACTCAATGAATAGTCCCTCTCCTGGTGCTCCAGTTTGACTTTCCAACTGCCTTACTATCAATCTCCCAACTTGGAGAGACAGGCCCTTTAACCTCCTGGTTTGCACAGGTTCCCAATTTGCCAGAGGATGGAAGGGACGAGGGAGAACCCATGAGAGAGTAGCTGTTAGGCATTTGGACGGGCACATGTCACTCTAATTTCCCGGCAGGAAGAAGAATTAACCAAAGTCTCAGCCACCCACCGGGAACCAGTATAGGACATGATCCAAAATTTTGGACTTGCGTTCAGCTCACAAAAAGCGAGTTGAGAAATGGAGCTCAGGGGCACAGCAATTCACAAACTGGCAGAGTGATAAAGGACAACTATCGTCCAAAAATCTGTTGAGGGAAGTCAACGAGGCGGACTTGAAAGCGAGGCAAAATAGCAGGAAACTGATTTCAAGTGGTACCTTGGAATCGCCTGTAAAGCACAGGAAGAGGGGCACAACTTGGACAATGGTGCACTTGGCCAAAAAGGGCGTATGCGTTTTCTCCTGAATATATTCAGGAGAAAACGCATACGCCCTTTTTGGCCAAGCAAGCAAGCGGGCAATGCAAATCTGCACTACAAAGTATCACTTCCCACCGGTCAAAAGGGACATCCACAAAATGTGTAAAAACCAGAAAGGCAAGACAGGCCCTGGAGAACTGGGAGCCTTGTTATGCTGATGGGCGGGATGTAAATTGCCAACTGCCTCACTGGAGGAGTGCATTGTGTTCCCTAAAACAAGTAAACAACAGAGCTACAGAGCCAAGGCCACTTCCAGTCTAGGGAATATACCTTGGGAAAACTGAAAATCAATAAGAAAGAGCCACCTCCAAATTTAGGGCTGCACTGACTACAAGAACCTCAACTTGGGTACACCTTAAATATCCCAGGAAATATAAAAATGGTTCAAAACATTGTGGTACTTACGTATGATGGAATATCCCTCAGCCATGAAATCAATGTCATAAGACCAGTAGCAGCAAAGTGAGTGGATTCAGGTACGATGATTCTAAGTGAAATAAGTCACACAGAAAAAGAAACTTATCATAAGATATCACTTATGAAGATCCTGTAAACATGGCTACACGTGAACTGAGTTAGGAAAGAGAACAGAGTCTCACATTTAGAAAACACTCTTATGCCTGCATAAAGGGGATGGAGAGGTCGGGTGATGCATAAAACCAGAGTTTGATATAAGCACAGGGACCGTTCCAAAAACCAACTTTGGAATAGACAAGACCTACACCTTCCTCAGTGAAAGAGACTCAAAACCCCATATTTCCCGCAGAGGAATATATCTGACTAGTAAGAATCTTAAAACCTATGTATTGATATGACTCCATAAGGGAATCAAGTGTGTCTAGAGTGGCATAAACATGGCAGCGAGAATCAGCTCAAACCCACTATAAAAAGGAATTTCAAAAGCAAAACCAAAAAACAGGGAAATTCTTTACAATTCCTTCAGGGTGTCTGAGGAAACCTGGAAAGACCCTATCTACAATGACAGCTGGATGTGGCATAAGGCTGGACACTTGGGACTGAGAGGATTGGTGAGATTGGGTGAGCAAATGCAGACCCTTTCAAGCAATAATGCATGGCCCCCATTCCATGGGTCCCAACTCTCCAGGTTCAAGGGAATATTACTACAGCTATAACATGTACAGGAAACCTAGAGAATGGACACACTGTGAATACGAAAGGTTTCTAAAACTCAAAGAATAGTCCCTCTCCTGGTGCTCCAGTTTGACTTTCCAACTGCCTTACTATCAATCTCCCAACTTGGAGAGACAGGCCCTTTAACCTCCTGGTTTGCACAGGTTCCTAATTTGCCAGAGGATGGAAGGGACGAGGGAGAACCCATGAGAGAGTAGCTGTTAGGCATTTGGACGGGCACATGTCACTCTAATTTCCCGGCAGGAAGAAGAATTAACCAAAGTCTCAGCCACCCACCGGGAACCAGTATAGGACACGATCCAAAATTTTGGACTTGCGTTCAGCTCACAAAAAACGAGTTGAGAAATGGAGGTCAGGGGCACAGCAATTCACAAACTGGCAGAGTGATAAAGGAAAACTATCGTCCAAAAATCTGTTGAGGGAAGTCAACGAGGCGGACTTGAAAGCGAGGCAAAATAGCAGGAAACTGATTTCAAGTGGTACCTTGGAATCGCCTGTAAAGCACAGGAAGAGGGGCACAACTTGGACAATGGTGCACTTGGCCAAAAAGGGCGTATGCGTTTTCTCCTGAATATATTCAGGAGAAAACGCATACGCCCTTTTTGGCCAAGCAAGCAAGCGGGCAATGCAAATCTGCACTACAAAGAAGTATCACTTCCCACCGGTCAAAAGGGACATCCACAAAATGTGTAAAAACCAGAAAGGCAAGACAGGCCCTGGAGAACTGGGAGCCTTGTTATACTGATGGGCGGGATGTAAATTGCCAACTGCCTCACTGGAGGAGTGCATTGTGTTCCCTAAAACAAGTAAACAACAGAGCTACAGAGCCAAGGCCACTTCCAGTCTAGGGAATATACCTTGGGAAAACTGAAAATCAATAAGAAAGAGCCACCTCCAAATTTAGGGCTGCACTGACTACAAGAACCCCAACTTGGGTACACCTTAAATATCCCAGGAAATATAAAAATGGTTCAAAACATTGTGGTACTTACGTACGATGGAATATCCCTCAGCCATGAAATCAATGTCATAAGACCAGTAGCAGCAAAGTGAGTGGATTCAGGTACGATGATTCTAAGTGAAATAAGTCACACAGAAAAAGAAACTTATCATAAGATATCACTTATGAAGATCCTGTAAACATGGCTACACGTGAATTGAGTTAGGAAAGAGAACAGAGTCTCACATTTAGAAAACACTCTTATGCCTGCATAAAGTGGAAGGAGAGGTGGGGTGATGCATAAAACCAGAGTTTGATATAAGCACAGGCACCGTTTCAAAAACCAACTTTGGAATTGACAAGACCGACACCTTCCTCAGTGAAAGAGACTCAAAACCCCATATTTCCCACAGAGGAATATATCTGACTAGTAAGAATCTTAAAACCTATGTATTGATATGTCTCCATAAGGGAATCAAGTGTGTCTAGAGTGGCATAAACATGGCAGCGAGAATCAGCTCAAACCCACTATAAAAAGGAATTTCAAAAGCAAAACCAAAAAACAGGGAAATTCTTTACAATTCCTTCAGGGTGTCTGAGGAAACCTGGAAAGACCCTATCTACAATGACAGCTGGATGTGGCATAAGGCTGGACACTTGGGACTGAGAGGATTGGTGAGATTGGGTGAGCAAATGCAGACCCTTTCAAGCAATAATGCATGGCCCCCATTCCATGGGTCCCAACTCTCCAGGTTCAAGGGAATATTACTACAGCTATAACATGTACAGGAAACCTAGAGAATGGACACACTGTGAATACGAAAGGTTTCTAAAACTCAACGAATAGTCCCTCTCCTTGTGCTCCAGTTTGACTTTCCAACTGCCTTACTATCAATCTCCCAACTTGGAGAGACAGGCCCTTTAACCTCCTGGTTTGCACAGGTTCCCAATTTGGCAGAGGATGGAAGGGACCAGGGAGAACCCATGAGAGAGTAGCTGTTAGGCATTTGGACGGGCACATGTCACTCTAATTTCCCGGCAGGAAGAAGAATTAACCAAAGTCTCAGCCACCCACCGGGAACCAGTATAGAACATGATCCAAAATTTTGGACTTGCGTTCAGCTCACAAAAAACGAGTTGAGAAATGGAGCTCAGGGCCACAGCAATTCACAAACTGGCAGAGTGATAAAGGACAACTATCGTCCAAAAATCTGTTGAGGGAAGTCAACGAGGCGGACTTGAAAGCGAGGCAAAATAGCAGGAAACAGATTTCAAGAGGTACGTTGGAATCGCCTGTAAAGCACAGGAAGAGGGGCACAACTTGGACAATGGTGCACTTGGCCAAAAAGGGCGTATGCGTTTTCTCCTGAATATATTCAGGAGAAAATGCATACGCCCTTTTTGGCCAAGCAAGCAAGCGGGCAATGCAAATCTGCACTACAAAGAAGTATCACTTCCCACCGGTCAAAAGGGACATCCACAAAATGTGTAAAAACCAGAAAGGCAAGACAGGCCCTGGAGAACTGGGAGCCTTGTTATGCTGATGGGCGGGATGTAAATTGCCAACTGCCTCACTGGAGGAGTGCATTGTGTTCCCTAAAACAAGTAAACAACAGAGCTACAGAGCCAAGGCCACTTCCAGTCTAGGGAATATACCTTGGGAAAACTGAAAATCAATAAGAAAGAGCCACCTCCAAATTTAGGGCTGCACTGACTACAAGAACCTCAACTTGGGTACACCTTAAATATCCCAGGAAATATAAAAATGGTTCAAAACATTGTGGTACTTACGTACGATGGAATATCCCTCAGCCATGAAATCAATGTCATAAGACCAGTAGCAGCAAAGTGAGTGGATTCAGGTACGATGATTCTAAGTGAAATAAGTCACACAGAAAAAGAAACTTATCATAAGATATCACTTAGGAAGATCCTGTAAACATGGCTACACGTGAACTGAGTTAGGAAAGAGAACAGAGTCTCACATTTAGAAAACACTCTTATGCCTGCATAAAGGGGATGGAGAGGTCGGGTGATGCATAAAACCAGAGTTTGATATAAGCACAGGGACCGTTCCAAAAACCAACTTTGGAATAGACAAGACCTACACCTTCCTCAGTGAAAGAGACTCAAAACCCCATATTTCCCGCAGAGGAATATATCTGACTAGTAAGAATCTTAAAACCTATGTATTGATATGACTCCATAAGGGAATCAAGTGTGTCTAGAGTGGCATAAACATGGCAGCGAGAATCAGCTCAAACCCACTATAAAAAGGAATTTCAAAAGCAAAACCAAAAAACAGGGAAATTCTTTACAATTCCTTCAGGGTGTCTGAGGAAACCTGGAAAGACCCTATCTACAATGACAGCTGGATGTGGCATAAGGCTGGACACTTGGGACTGAGAGGATTGGTGAGATTGGGTGAGCAAATGCAGACCCTTTCAAGCAATAATGCATGGCCCCCATTCCATGGGTCCCAACTCTCCAGGTTCAAGGGAATATTACTACAGCTATAACATGTACAGGAAACCTAGAGAATGGACACACTGTGAATACGAAAGGTTTCTAAAACTCAATGAATAGTCCCTCTCCTGGTGCTCCAGTTTGACTTTCCAACTGCCTTACTATCAATCTCCCAACTTGGAGAGACAGGCCCTTTAACCTCCTGGTTTGCACAGGTTCTCAATTTGCCAGAGGATGGAAGGGACGAGGGAGAACCCATGAGAGAGTAGATGTTAGGCATTTGGACGGGCACATGTCACTCTAATTTCCCGGCAGGAAGAAGAATTAACCAAAGTCTCAGCCACCCACCGGGAACCAGTATAGGACATGATCCAAAATTTTGGACTTGTGTTCAGCTCACAAAAAACGAGTTGAGAAATGGAGCACAGGGGCACAGCAATTCACAAACTGGCAGAGTGATAAAGGACAACTATCGTCCAAAAATCTGTTGAGGGAAGTCAACGAGGCGGACTTGAAAGCGAGGCAAAATAGCAGGAAACAGATTTCAAGAGGTACCTTGGAATCGCCTGTAAAGCACAGGAAGAGGGGCACAACTTGGACAATGGTGCACTTGGCCAAAAAGGGCGTATGCGTTTTCTCCTGAATATATTCAGGAGAAAACGCATACGCCCTTTTTGGCCAAGCAAGCAAGCGGGCAATGCAAATCTGCACTACAAAGTATCACTTCCCACCGGTCAAAAGGGACATCCACAAAATGTGTAAAAACCAGAAAGGCAAGACAGGCCCTGGAGAACTGGGAGCCTTGTTATGCTGATGGGCGGGATGTAAATTGCCAACTGCCTCACTGGAGGAGTGCATTGTGTTCCCTAAAACAAGTAAACAACAGAGCTACAGAGCCAAGGCCACTTCCAGTCTAGGGAATATACCTTGGGAAAACTGAAAATCAATAAGAAAGAGCCACCTCCAAATTTAGGGCTGCACTGACTACAAGAACCTCAACTTGGGTACACCTTAAATATCCCAGGAAATATAAAAATGGTTCAAAACATTGTGGTACTTACGTATGATGGAATATCCCTCAGCCATGAAATCAATGTCATAAGACCAGTAGCAGCAAAGTGAGTGGATTCAGGTACGATGATTCTAAGTGAAATAAGTCACACAGAAAAAGAAACTTATCATAAGATATCACTTATGAAGATCCTGTAAACATGGCTACACGTGAACTGAGTTAGGAAAGAGAACAGAGTCTCACATTTAGAAAACACTCTTATGCCTGCATAAAGGGGATGGAGAGGTCGGGTGATGCATAAAACCAGAGTTTGATATAAGCACAGGGACCGTTCCAAAAACCAACTTTGGAATAGACAAGACCTACACCTTCCTCAGTGAAAGAGACTCAAAACCCCATATTTCCCACAGAGGAATATACCTGACTAGTAAGAATCTTAAAACCTATGTATTGATATGACTCCATAAGGGAATCAAGTGTGTCTAGAGTGGCATAAACATGGCAGCGAGAATCAGCTCAAACCCACTATAAAAAGGAATTTCAAAAGCAAAACCAAAAAACAGGGAAATTCTTTACAATTCCTTCAGGGTGTCTGAGGAAACCTGGAAAGACCCTATCTACAATGACAGCTGGATGTGGCATAAGGCTGGACACTTGGGACTGAGAGGATTGGTGAGATTGGGTGAGCAAATGCAGACCCTTTCAAGCAATAATGCATGGCCCCCATTCCATGGGTCCCAACTCTCCAGGTTCAAGGGAATATTACTACAGCTATAACATGTACAGGAAACCTAGAGAATGGACACACTGTGAATACGAAAGGTTTCTAAAACTCAAAGAATAGTCCCTCTCCTGGTGCTCCAGTTTGACTTTCCAACTGCCTTACTATCAATCTCCCAACTTGGAGAGACAGGCCCTTTAACCTCCTGGTTTGCACAGGTTCCTAATTTGCCAGAGGATGGAAGGGACGAGGGAGAACCCATGAGAGAGTAGCTGTTAGGCATTTGGACGGGCACATGTCACTCTAATTTCCCGGCAGGAAGAAGAATTAACCAAAGTCTCAGCCACCCACCGGGAACCAGTATAGGACATGATCCAAAATTTTGGACTTGCGTTCAGCTCACAAAAAACGAGTTGAGAAATGGAGGTCAGGGGCACAGCAATTCACAAACTGGCAGAGTGATAAAGGAAAACTATCGTCCAAAAATCTGTTGAGGGAAGTCAACGAGGCGGACTTGAAAGCGAGGCAAAATAGCAGGAAACTGATTTCAAGTGGTACCTTGGAATCGCCTGTAAAGCACAGGAAGAGGGGCACAACTTGGACAATGGTGCACTTGGCCAAAAAGGGGGTATGCGTTTTCTCCTGAATATATTCAGGAGAAAACGCATACGCCCTTTTTGGCAAAGCAAGCAAGCGGGCAATGCAAATCTGCACTACAAAGAAGTATCACTTCCCACCGGTCAAAAGGGACATCCACAAAATGTGTAAAAACCAGAAAGGCAAGACAGGCCCTGGAGAACTGGGAGCCTTGTTATGCTGATAGGCGGGATGTAAATTGCCAACTGCCTCACTGGAGGAGTGCATTGTGTTCCCTAAAACAAGTAAACAACAGAGCTACAGAGCCAAGGCCACTTCCAGTCTAGGGAATATACCTTGGGAAAACTGAAAATCAATAAGAAAGAGCCACCTCCAAATTTAGGGCTGCACTGACTACAAGAACCCCAACTTGGGTACACCTTAAATATCCCAGGAAATATAAAAATGGTTCAAAACATTGTGGTACTTACGTACGATGGAATATCCCTCAGCCATGAAATCAATGTCATAAGACCAGTAGCAGCAAAGTGAGTGGATTCAGGTACGATGATTCTAAGTGAAATAAGTCACACAGAAAAAGAAACTTATCATAAGATATCACTTATGAAGATCCTGTAAACATGGCTACACGTGAACTGAGTTAGGAAAGAGAACAGAGTCTCACATTTAGAAAACACTCTTATGCCTGCATAAAGGGGATGGAGAGGTGGGGTGATGCATAAAACCAGAGTTTGATATAAGCACAGGGACCGTTCCAAAAACCAACTTTGGAATAGACAAGACCGACACCTTCCTCAGTGAAAGAGACTCAAAACCCCATATTTCCCGCAGAGGAATATATCTGACTAGTAAGAATCTTAAAACCTATGTATTGATATGACTCCATAAGGGAATCAAGTGTGTCTAGAGTGGCATAAACATGGCAGCGAGAATCAGCTCAAACCCACTATAAAAAGGAATTTCAAAAGCAAAACCAAAAAACAGTGAAATTCTTTACAATTCCTTCAGGGTGTCTGAGGAAACCTGGAAAGACCCTGTCTACAATGACAGCTGGATGTGGCATAAGGCTGGACACTTGGGACTGAGAGGATTGGTGAGATTGGGTGAGCAAATGCAGACCCTTTCAAGCAATAATGCATGGCCCCCATTCCATGGGTCCCAACTCTCCAGGTTCAAGGGAATATTACTACAGCTATAACATGTACAGGAAACCTAGAGAATGGACACACTGTGAATACGAAAGGTTTCTAAAACTCAACGAATAGTCCCTCTCCTGGTGCTCCAGTTTGACTTTACAACTGCCTTACTATCAATCTCCCAACTTGGAGAGACAGGCCCTTTAACCTCCTGGTTTGCACAGGTTCCCAATTTGGCAGAGGATGGAAGGGACGAGGGAGAACCCTTGAGAGAGTAGCTGTTAGGCATTTGGACGGGCACATGTCACTCTAATTTCCCGGCAGGAAGAAGAATTAACCAAAGTCTCAGCCACCCACCGGGAACCAGTATAGGACATGATCCAAAATTTTGGACTTGCGTTCAGCTCACAAAAAACGAGTTGAGAAATGGAGCTCAGGGGCACAGCAATTCACAAACTGGCAGAGTGATAAAGGACAACTATCGTCCAAAAATCTGTTGAGGGAAGTCAACGAGGCGGACTTGAAAGTGAGGCAAAATAGCAGGAAACAGATTTCAAGAGGTACCTTGGAATCGCCTGTAAAGCACAGGAAGAGGGGCACAACTTGGACAATGGTGCACTTGGCCAAAAAGGGCGTATGAGTTTTCTCCTGAATATATTCAGGAGAAAACGCATACGCCCTTTTTGGCCAAGCAAGCAAGCGGGCAATGCAAATCTGCACTACAAAGAAGTATCACTTCCCACCGGTCAAAAGGGACATCCACAAAATGTGTAAAAACCAGAAAGGCAAGACAGGCCCTGGAGAACTGGGAGCCTTGTTATGCTGATGGGCGGGATGTAAATTGCCAACTGCCTCACTGGAGGAGTGCATTGTGTTCCCTAAAACAAGTAAACAACAGAGCTACAGAGCCAAGGCCACTTCCAGTCTAGGGAATATACCTTGGGAAACCTGAAAATCAATAAGAAAGAGCCACCTCCAAATTTAGGGCTGCACTGACTACAAGAACCTCAACTTGGGTACACCTTAAATATCCCAGGAAATATAAAAATGGTTCAAAACATTGTGGTACTTACGTATGATGGAATATCCCTCAGCCATGAAATCAATGTCATAAGACCAGTAGCAGCAAAGTGAGTGGATTCAGGTACGATGATTCTAAGTGAAATAAGTCACACAGAAAAAGAAACTTATCATAAGATATCACTTATGAAGATCCTGTAAACATGGCTACACGTGAACTGAGTTAGGAAAGAGAACAGAGTCTCACATTTAGAAAACACTCTTATGCCTGCATAAAGGGGATGGAGAGGTCGGGTGATGCATAAAACCAGAGTTTGATATAAGCACAGGGACCGTTCCAAAAACCAACTTTGGAATAGACAAGACCTACACCTTCCTCAGTGAAAGAGACTCAAATCCCCATATTTCCCGCAGAGGAATATATCTGACTAGTAAGAATCTTAAAACCTATGTATTGATATGACTCCATAAGGGAATCAAGTGTGTCTAGAGTGGCATAAACATGGCAGCGAGAATCAGCTCAAACCCACTATAAAAAGGAATTTCAAAAGCAAAACCAAAAAACAGGGAAATTCTTTACAATTCCTTCAGGGTGTCTGAGGAAACCTGGAAAGACCCTATCTACAATGACAGCTGGATGTGGCATAAGGCTGGACACTTGGGACTGAGAGGATTGGTGAGATTGGGTGAGCAAATGCAGACCCTTTCAAGCAATAATGCATGGCCCCCATTCCATGGGTCCCAACTGTCCAGGTTCAAGGGAATATTACTACAGCTATAACATGTACAGGAAACCTAGAGAATGGACACACTGTGAATACGAAAGGTTTCTAAAACTCAACGAATAGTCCCTCTCCTCGTGCTCCAGTTTGACTTTCCAACTGCCTTACTATCAATCTCCCAACTTGGAGAGACAGGCCCTTTAACCTCCTGGTTTGCACAGGTTCCCAATTTGGCAGAGGATGGAAGGCACGAGGGAGAACCCATGAGAGAGTAGCTGTTAGGCATTTGGACGGGCACATGTCACTCTAATTTCCCGGCAGGAAGAAGAATTAACCAAAGTCTCAGCCACCCATCGGGAACCAGTATAGGACATGATCCAAAATTTTGGACTTGCGTTCAGCTCACAAAAAACGAGTTGAGAAATGGAGCTCAGGGGCACAGCAATTCACAAACTGGCAGAGTGATAAAGGACAACTATCGTCCAAAAATCTGTTGAGGGAAGTCAACGAGGCGGACTTGAAAGTGAGGCAAAATAGCAGGAAACAGATTTCAAGAGGTACCTTGGAATCGCCTGTAAAGCACAGGAAGAGGGGCACAACTTGGACAATGGTGCACTTGGCCAAAAAGGGCGTATGAGTTTTCTCCTGAATATATTCAGGAGAAAACGCATACGCCCTTTTTGGCCAAGCAAGCAAGCGGGCAATGCAAATCTGCACTACAAAGAAGTATCACTTCCCACCGGTCAAAAGGGACATCCACAAAATGTGTAAAAACCAGAAAGGCAAGACAGGCCCTGGAGAACAGGGAGCCTTGTTATGCTGATGGGCGGGATGTAAATTGCCAACTGCCTCACTGGAGGAGTGCATTGTGTTCCCTAAAACAAGTAAACAACAGAGCTACAGAGCCAAGGCCACTTCCAGTCTAGGGAATATACCTTGGGAAAACTGAAAATCAATAAGAAAGAGCCACCTCCAAATTTAGGGCTGCACTGACTACAAGAACCTCAACTTGGGTACACCTTAAATATCCCAGGAAATATAAAAATGGTTCAAAACATTGTGGTACTTACGTATGATGGAATATCCCTCAGCCATGAAATCAATGTCATAAGACCAGTAGCAGCAAAGTGAGTGGATTCAGGTACGATGATTCTAAGTGAAATAAGTCACACAGAAAAAGAAACTTATCATAAGATATCACTTAGGAAGATCCTGTAAACATGGCTACACGTGAACTGAGTTAGGAAAGAGAACAGAGTCTCACATTTAGAAAACACTCTTATGCCTGCATAAAGGGGATGGAGAGGTCGGGTGATGCATAAAACCAGAGTTTGATATAAGCACAGGGACCGTTCCAAAAACCAACTTTGGAATAGACAAGACCTACACCTTCCTCAGTGAAAGAGACTCAAAACCCCATATTTCCCGCAGAGGAATATATCTGACTAGTAAGAATCTTAAAACCTATGTATTGATATGACTCCATAAGGGAATCAAGTGTGTCTAGAGTGGCATAAACATGGCAGCGAGAATCAGCTCAAACCCACTATAAAAAGGAATTTCAAAAGCAAAACCAAAAAACAGGGAAATTCTTTACAATTCCTTCAGGGTGTCTGAGGAAACCTGGAAAGACCCTATCTACAATGACAGCTGGATGTGGCATAAGGCTGGACACTTGGGACTGAGAGGATTGGTGAGATTGGGTGAGCAAATGCAGACCCTTTCAAGCAATAATGCATGGCCCCCATTCCATGGGTCCCAACTCTCCAGGTTCAAGGGAATATTACTAGAGCTATAACATGTACAGGAAACCTAGAGAATGGACACACTGTGAATACGAAAGGTTTCTAAAACTCAATGAATAGTCCCTCTCCTGGTGCTCCAGTTTGACTTTCCAACTGCCTTACTATCAATCTCCCAACTTGGAGAGACAGGCCCTTTAACCTCCTGGTTTGCACAGGTTCCCAATTTGCCAGAGGATGGAAGGGACGAGGGAGAACCCATGAGAGAGTAGATGTTAGGCATTTGGACGGGCACATGTCACTCTAATTTCCCGGCAGGAAGAAGAATTAACCAAAGTCTCAGCCACCCACCGGGAACCAGTATAGGACATGATCCAAAATTTTGGACTTGTGTTCAGCTCACAAAAAACGAGTTGAGAAATGGAGCTCAGGGGCACAGCAATTCACAAACTGGCAGAGTGATAAAGGACAACTATCGTCCAAAAATCTGTTGAGGGAAGTCAACGAGGCGGACTTGAAAGCGAGGCAAAATAGCAGGAAACAGATTTCAAGAGGTACCTTGGAATCGCCTGTAAAGCACAGGAAGAGGGGCACAACTTGGACAATGGTGCACTTGGCCAAAAAGGGCGTATGCGTTTTCTCCTGAATATATTCAGGAGAAAACGCATACGCCCTTTTTGGCCAAGCAAGCAAGCGGGCAATGCAAATCTGCACTACAAAGTATCACTTCCCACCGGTCAAAAGGGACATCCACAAAATGTGTAAAAACCAGAAAGGCAAGACAGGCCCTGGAGAACTGGGAGCCTTGTTATGCTGATGGGCGGGATGTAAATTGCCAACTGCCTCACTGGAGGAGTGCATTGTGTTCCCTAAAACAAGTAAACAACAGAGCTACAGAGCCAAGGCCACTTCCAGTCTAGGGAATATACCTTGGGAAAACTGAAAATCAATAAGAAAGAGCCACCTCCAAATTTAGGGCTGCACTGACTACAAGAACCTCAACTTGGGTACACCTTAAATATCCCAGGAAATATAAAAATGGTTCAAAACATTGTGGTACTTACGTATGATGGAATATCCCTCAGCCATGAAATCAATGTCATAAGACCAGTAGCAGCAAAGTGAGTGGATTCAGGTACGATGATTCTAAGTGAAATAAGTCACACAGAAAAAGAAACTTATCATAAGATATCACTTATGAAGATCCTGTAAACATGGCTACACGTGAACTGAGTTAGGAAAGAGAACAGAGTCTCACATTTAGAAAACACTCTTATGCCTGCATAAAGGGGATGGAGAGGTCGGGTGATGCATAAAACCAGAGTTTGATATAAGCACAGGGACCGTTCCAAAAACCAACTTTGGAATAGACAAGACCTACACCTTCCTCAGTGAAAGAGACTCAAAACCCCATATTTCCCGCAGAGGAATATATCTGACTAGTAAGAATCTTAAAACCTATGTATTGATATGACTCCATAAGGGAATCAAGTGTGTCTAGAGTGGCATAAACATGGCAGCGAGAATCAGCTCAAACCCACTATAAAAAGGAATTTCAAAAGCAAAACCAAAAAACAGGGAAATTCTTTACAATTCCTTCAGGGTGTCTGAGGAAACCTGGAAAGACCCTATCTACAATGACAGCTGGATGTGGCATAAGGCTGGACACTTGGGACTGAGAGGATTGGTGAGATTGGGTGAGCAAATGCAGACCCTTTCAAGCAATAATGCATGGCCCCCATTCCATGGGTCCCAACTCTCCAGGTTCAAGGGAATATTACTACAGCTATAACATGTACAGGAAACCTAGAGAATGGACACACTGTGAATACGAAAGGTTTCTAAAACTCAAAGAATAGTCCCTCTCCTGGTGCTCCAGTTTGACTTTCCAACTGCCTTACTATCAATCTCCCAACTTGGAGAGACAGGCCCTTTAACCTCCTGGTTTGCACAGGTTCCTAATTTGCCAGAGGATGGAAGGGACGAGGGAGAACCCATGAGAGAGTAGCTGTTAGGCATTTGGACGGGCACATGTCACTCTAATTTCCCGGCAGGAAGAAGAATTAACCAAAGTCTCAGCCACCCACCGGGAACCAGTATAGGACATGATCCAAAATTTTGGACTTGCGTTCAGCTCACAAAAAACGAGTTGAGAAATGGAGGTCAGGGGCACAGCAATTCACAAACTGGCAGAGTGATAAAGGAAAACTATCGTCCAAAAATCTGTTGAGGGAAGTCAACGAGGTGGACTTGAAAGCGAGGCAAAATAGCAGGAAACTGATTTCAAGTGGTACCTTGGAATCGCCTGTAAAGCACAGGAAGAGGGGCACAACTTGGACAATGGTGCACTTGGCCAAAAAGGGCGTATGCGTTTTCTCCTGAATATATTCAGGAGAAAACGCATACGCCCTTTTTGGCCAAGCAAGCAAGCGGGCAATGCAAATCTGCACTACAAAGAAGTATCACTTCCCACCGGTCAAAAGGGACATCCACAAAATGTGTAAAAACCAGAAAGGCAAGACAGGCCCTGGAGAACTGGGAGCCTTGTTATGCTGATGGGCGGGATGTAAATTGCCAACTGCCTCACTGGAGGAGTGCATTGTGTTCCCTAAAACAAGTAAACAACAGAGCTACAGAGCCAAGGCCACTTCCAGTCTAGGGAATATACCTTGGGAAAACTGAAAATCAATAAGAAAGAGCCACCTCCAAATTTAGGGCTGCACTGACTACAAGAACCCCAACTTGGGTACACCTTAAATATCCCAGGAAATATAAAAATGGTTCAAAACATTGTGGTACTTACGTACGATGGAATATCCCTCAGCCATGAAATCAATGTCATAAGACCAGTAGCAGCAAAGTGAGTGGATTCAGGTACGATGATTCTAAGTGAAATAAGTCACACAGAAAAAGAAACTTATCATAAGATATCACTTATGAAGATCCTGTAAACATGGCTACACGTGAATTGAGTTAGGAAAGAGAACAGAGTCTCACATTTAGAAAACACTCTTATGCCTGCATAAAGTGGAAGGAGAGGTGGGGTGATGCATAAAACCAGAGTTTGATATAAGCACAGGCACCGTTTCAAAAACCAACTTTGGAATTGACAAGACCGACACCTTCCTCAGTGAAAGAGACTCAAAACCCCATATTTCCCAGAGAGGAATATATCTGACTAGTAAGAATCTTAAAACCTATGTATTGATATGTCTCCATAAGGGAATCAAGTGTGTCTAGAGTGGCATAAACATGGCAGCGAGAATCAGCTCAAACCCACTATAAAAAGGAATTTCAAAAGCAAAACCAAAAAACAGGGAAATTCTTTACAATTCCTTCAGGGTGTCTGAGGAAACCTGGAAAGACCCTATCTACAATGACAGCTGGATGTGGCATAAGGCTGGACACTTGGGACTGAGAGGATTGGTGAGATTGGGTGAGCAAATGCAGACCCTTTCAAGCAATAATGCATGGCCCCCATTCCATGGGTCCCAACTCTCCAGGTTCAAGGGAATATTACTACAGCTATAACATGTACAGGAAACCTAGAGAATGGACACACTGTGAATACGAAAGGTTTCTAAAACTCAACGAATAGTCCCTCTCCTTGTGCTCCAGTTTGACTTTCCAACTGCCTTACTATCAATCTCCCAACTTGGAGAGACAGGCCCTTTAACCTCCTGGTTTGCACAGGTTCCCAATTTGGCAGAGGATGGAAGGGACGAGGGAGAACCCATGAGAGAGTAGCTGTTAGGCATTTGGACGGGCACATGTCACTCTAATTTCCCGGCAGGAAGAAGAATTAACCAAAGTCTCAGCCACCCACCGGGAACCAGTATAGAACATGATCCAAAATTTTGGACTTGCGTTCAGCTCACAAAAAACGAGTTGAGAAATGGAGCTCAGGGCCACAGCAATTCACAAACTGGCAGAGTGATAAAGGACAACTATCGTCCAAAAATCTGTTGAGGGAAGTCAACGAGGCGGACTTGAAAGCGAGGCAAAATAGCAGGAAACAGATTTCAAGAGGTACGTTTGAATCGCCTGTAAAGCACAGGAAGAGGGGCACAACTTGGACAATGGTGCACTTGGCCAAAAAGGGCGTATGCGTTTTCTCCTGAATATATTCAGGAGAAAATGCATACGCCCTTTTTGGCCAAGCAAGCAAGCGGGCAATGCAAATCTGCACTACAAAGAAGTATCACTTCCCACCGGTCAAAAAGGACATCCACAAAATGTGTAAAAACCAGAAAGGCAAGACAGGCCCTGGAGAACTGGGAGCCTTGTTATGCTGATGGGCGGGATGTAAATTGCCAACTGCCTCACTGGAGGAGTGCATTGTGTTCCCTAAAACAAGTAAACAACAGAGCTACAGAGCCAAGGCCACTTCCAGTCTAGGGAATATACCTTGGGAAAACTGAAAATCAATAAGAAAGAGCCACCTCCAAATTTAGGGCTGCACTGACTACAAGAACCTCAACTTGGGTACACCTTAAATATCCCAGGAAATATAAAAATGGTTCAAAACATTGTGGTACTTACGTACGATGGAATATCCCTCAGCCATGAAATCAATGTCATAAGACCAGTAGCAGCAAAGTGAGTGGATTCAGGTACGATGATTCTAAGTGAAATAAGTCACACAGAAAAAGGAACTTATCATAAGATATCACTTATGAAGATCCTGTAAACATGGCTACACGTGAACTGAGTTAGGAAAGAGAACAGAGTCTCACATTTAGAAAACACTCTTATGCCTGCATAAAGGGGAAGGAGAGGTGGGGTGATGCATAAAACCAGAGTTTGATATAAGCACAGGGACCGTTTCAAAAACCAACTTTGGAATTGACAAGACCGACACCTTCCTCAGTGAAAGAGACTCAAAACCCCATATTTCCCACAGAGGAATATATCTGACTAGTAAGAATCTTAAAACCTATGTATTGATATGTCTCCATAAGGGAATCAAGTGTGTCTAGAGTGGCATAAACATGGCAGCGAGAATCAGCTCAAACCCACTATAAAAAGGAATTTCAAAAGCAAAACCAAAAAACAGGGAAATTCTTTACAATTCCTTCAGGGTGTCTGAGGAAACCTGGAAAGACCCTATCTACAATGACAGCTGGATGTGGCATAAGGATGGACACTTGGGACTGAGAGGATTGGTGAGATTGGGTGAGCAAATGCAGACCCTTTCAAGCAATAATGCATGGCCCCCATTCCATGGGTCCCAACTCTCCATGTTCAAGGGAATATTACTACAGCTATAACATGTACAGGAAACCTAGAGAATGGACAAACTGTGAATACAAAAGGTTTCTAAAACTCAACGAATAGTCCCTCTCCTGGTGCTCCAGTTTGACTTTCCAACTGCCTTACTATCAATCTCCCAACTTGGAGAGACAGGCCCTTTAACCTCCTGGTTTGCACAGGTTCCCAATTTGGCAGAGGATGGAAGGGACGAGGGAGAACCCATGAGAGAGTAGCTTTTAGGCATTTGGACGGGCACATGTCACTCTAATTTCCCGGAAGGAAGAAGAATTAACCAAAGTCTCAGCCACCCACCGGGAACCAGTATAGGACATGATCCAAAATTTTGGACTTGCGTTCAGCTCACAAAAAACGAGTTGAGAAATGGAGCTCAGGGGCACAGCAATTCACAAACTGGCAGAGTGATAAAGGACAACTATCGTCCAAAAATCTGTTGAGGGAAGTCAACGAGGCGGACTTGAAAGCGAGGCAAAATAGCAGGAAACAGATTTCAAGAGGTACATTTGAATCGCCTGTAAAGCACAGGAAGAGGGGCACAACTTGGACAATGGTGCACTTGGCCAAAAAGGGCGTATGCGTTTTCTCCTGAATATATTCAGGAGAAAATGCATACGCCCTTTTTGGCCAAGCAAGCAAGCGGGCAATGCAAATCTGCACTACAAAGAAGTATCACTTCCCACCGGTCAAAAGGGACATCCACAAAATGTGTAAAAACCAGAAAGGCAAGACAGGCCCTGGAGAACTGGGAGCCTTGTTATGCTGATGGGCGGGATGTAAATTGCCAACTGCCTCACTGGAGGAGTGCATTGTGTTCCCTAAAACAAGTAAACAACAGAGCTACAGAGCCAAGGCCACTTCCAGTCTAGGGAATATACCTTGGGAAAACTGAAAATCAATAAGAAAGAGCCACCTCCAAATTTAGGGCTGCACTGACTACAAGAACCTCAACTTGGGTACACCTTAAATATCCCAGGAAATATAAAAATGGTTCAAAACATTGTGGTACTTACGTACGATGGAATATCCCTCAGCCATGAAATCAATGTCATAAGACCAGTAGCAGCAAAGTGAGTGGATTCAGGTACGATGATTCTAAGTGAAATAAGTCACACAGAAAAAGAAACTTATCATAAGATATCACTTATGAAGATCCTGTAAACATGGCTACACGTGAACTGAGTTAGGAAAGAGAACAGAGTCTCACATTTAGAAAACACTCTTATGCCTGCATAAAGGGGAAGGAGAGGTGGGGTGATGCATAAAACCAGAGTTTGATATAAGCACAGGGACCGTTCCAAAAACCAACTTTGGAATAGAAAAGACCTACACCTTCCTCAGTGAAAGAGACTCAAAACCCCATATTTCCCACAGAGGAATATATCTGACTAGTAAGAATCTTAAAACCTATGTATTGATATGTCTCCATAAGGGAATCAAGTGTGTCTAGAGTGGCATAAACATGGCAGCAAGAATCAGCTCAAACCCACTATAAAAAGGAATTTCAAAAGCAAAACCAAAAAACAGGGAAATTCTTTACAATTCCTTCAGGGTGTCTGAGGAAACCTGGAAAGACCCTATCTACAATGACAGCTGGATGTGGCATAAGGCTGGACACTTGGGACTGAGAGGATTGGTGAGATTGGGTGAGCAAATGCAGACCCTTTCAAGCAATAATGCATGGCCCCCATTCCATGGGTCTCAACTCTCCATGTTCAAGGGAATATTACTACAGCTATAACATGTACAGGAAACCTAGAGAATGGACAAACTGTGAATACAAAAGGTTTCTAAAACTCAACGAATAGTCCCTCTCCTGGTGCTCCAGTTTGACTTTCCAACTGCCTTACTATCAATCTCCCAACTTGGAGAGACAGGCCCTTTAACCTCCTGGTTTGCACAGGTTCCCAATTTGGCAGAGGATGGAAGGGAGGAGGGAGAACCCATGAGAGAGTAGCTGTTAGGCATTTGGACGCACACATGTCACTCTAATTTCCCGGCAGGAAGAAGAATTAACCAAAGTCTCAGCCACCCACCGGGAACCAGTATAGGACATGCTCCAAAATTTTGGACTTGCGTTCAGCTCACAAAAAACGAGTTGAGAAATGGAGCTCAGGGGCACAGCAATTCACAAACTGGCAGAGTGATAAAGGACAACTATCGTCCAAAAATCTGTTGAGGGAAGTCAACGAGGCGGACTTGAAAGCGAGGCAAAATAGAAGGAAACAGATTTCAAGAGGTACCTTGGAATCGCCTGTAAAGCACAGGAAGAGGGGCACAACTTGGACAATGGTGCACTTGGCCAAAAAGGGCGTATGCGTTTTCTCCTGAATATATTCAGGAGAAAACGCATACGCCCTTTTTGGCCAAGCAAGCAAGCGGGCAATGCAAATCTGCACTACAAAGAAGTATCACTTCCCACCGGTCAAAAGGGACATCCACAAAATGTGTAAAAACCAGAAAGGCAAGACAGGCCCTGGAGAACAGGGAGCCTTGTTATGCTGTTGATCGGGATGTAAATTGCCAACTGCCTCACTGGAGGAGTGCATTGTGTTCCCTAAAACAAGTGAACAACAGAGCTACAGAGCCAAGGCCACTTCCAGTCTAGGGAATATACCTTGGGAAAACTGAAAATCAATAAGAAAGAGCCACCTCCAAATTTAGGGCTGCACTGACTACAAGAACCTCAACTTGGGTACACCTTAAATATCTCAGGAAACATAAAAATGGTTCAAAACATTGTGGTACTTACGTACGATGGAATATCCCTCAGCGATGAAATCAATGTCATAAGACCAGAAGCAGCAAAGTGAGTGGATTCAGGTACGATGATTCTAAGTGAAATAAGTCACACAGAAAAAGAAACTTATCATAAGATATCACTTATGAAGATCCTGTAAACATGGCTACACGTGAACTGAGTTAGGAAAGAGAACAGAGTCTCACATTTAGAAAACACTCTTATGCCCGCATAAACGGGAAGGAGAGGTGGGGTGATGCATAAAACCAGAGTTTGATATAAGCACAGGGACCGTTTCAAAAACCAACTTTGGAATTGACAAGACCGACACCTTCCTCAGTGAAAGAGACTCAAAACCCCATATTTCCCACAGAGGAATATATCTGACTAGTAAGAACCTTAAAACCTATGTATTGATATGTCTCCATAAGGGAATCAAGTGTGTCTAGAGTGGCATAAACATGGCAGCGAGAATCAGCTCAAACCCACTATAAAAAGGAATTTCAAAAGCAAAACCAAAAAACAGGGAACTTCTTTACAATTCCTTCAGGGTGTCTGAGGAAACCTGGAAAGACCCTGTCTACAATGACAGCTGGATGTGGCATAAGGCTGGACACTTGGGACTGAGAGGATTGGTGAGATTGGGTGAGCAAATGCAGACCCTTTCAAGCAATAATGCATGGCCCCCATTCCATGGGTCCCAACTCTCCATGTTCAAGGGAATATTACTACAGCTATAACATGTACAGGGAACCTAGAGAATGGACACACTGTGAATACAAAAGGTTTCTAAAACTCAATGAATATTCCCTCTCCTGGTGCTCCAGTTTGACTTTCCAACTGCCTTACTATCAATTTCCCAACTTGGAGAGACAGGCCCTTTAACCTCCTGGTTTGCACAGGTTCCCAATTTGGCAGAGGATGGAAGGCACGAGGGAGAACCCATGAGAGAGTAGCTGTTAGGCATTTGGACGGGCACATGTCACTCTAATTTCCCGGCAGGAAGAAGAATTAACCAAAGTCTCAGCCACCCACCGGGAACCAGTATAGGACATGATCCAAAATTTTGGACTTGCGTTCAGCTCACAAAAAACGAGTTGAGAAATGGAGCTCAGGGGCACAGCAATTCACAAACTGGCAGAGTGATAAAGGACAACTATCGTCCAAAAATCTGTTGAGGGAAGTCAACGAGGCGGACTTGAAAGCGAGGCAAAATAGCAGGAAACAGATTTCAAGAGGTACCTTGGAATCGCCTGTAAAGCACAGGAAGAGGGGCACAACTTGGACAATGGTGCACTTGGCCAAAAAGGGCGTATGCGTTTTCTCCTGAATATAATCAGGAGAAAACGCATACGCCCTTTTTGGCCAAGCAAGCAAGCGGGCAATGCAAATCTGCACTACAAAGAAGTATCACTTCCCACCGGTCAAAAGGGACATCCACAAAATGTGTAAAAACCAGAAAGGCAAGTCAGGCCCTGGAGAACAGGGAGCCTTGTTATGCTGATGGGCGGGATGTAAATTGCCAACTGCCTCACTGGAGGAGTGCATTGTGTTCCCTAAAACAAGTAAACAACAGAGCTACAGAGCCAAGGCCACTTCAAGTCTGAGGAATATACCTGGGGAAAACTGAAAATCAATAAGAAAGAGCCACCTCCAAATTTAGGGCTGCACTGGCTACAAGAACCTCAACTTGGGTACACCTTAAATATCCCAGGAAATATAAAAATGGTTCAAAACTTTGTGGTACTTACGTACGATGGAATATCCCTCAGCCATGAAATCAATGTCATAAGACCAGTAGCAGCAAAGTGAGTGGATTCAGGTACGATGATTCTAAGTGAAATAAGTCACACAGAAAAAGAAACTTATCATAAGATATCACTTATGAAGATCCTGTAAACATGGCTACACGTGAACTGAGTTAGGAAAGAGAACAGAGTCTCACATTTAGAAAACACTCTTATGCCTGCATAAAGTGGAAGGAGAGGTGGGGTGATGCATAAAACCAGAGTTTGATATAAGCACAGGGACCGTTTCAAAAACCAACTTTGGAATTGACAAGACCGACACCTTCCTTAGTGAAAGAGACTCAAAACCCCATATTTCCCACAGAGGAATATATCTGACTAGTAAGAATCTTAAAACCTATGTATTGATATGTCTCCATAAGGGAATCAAGTGTGACTAGAGTGGCATAAACATGGAAGCGAGAATCAGCTCAAACCCACTATAAAAAGGAATTTCAAAAGCAAAACCAAAAAACAGGGAAATTCTTTACAATTCCTTCAGGGTGTCTGAGGAAACCTGGAAAGACCCTATCTACAATGACAGCTGGATGTGGCATAAGGCTGGACACTTGGGACTGAGAGGATTGGTGAGATTGGGTGAGCAAATGCAGACCCTTTCAAGCAATAATGCATGGCCCCCATTCCATGGGTCCCGACTCTCCATGTTCAAGGGAATATTACTACAGCTATAACATGTACAGGAAACCTAGAGAATGGACACACTGTGAATACGAAAGGTTTCTAAACATCAATGAATAGTCCCTCTCCTGGTGCTCCAGTTTGACTTTCCAACTGCCTTACTATCAATCTCCCAACTTGGAGAGACAGGCCCTTTAACCTCCTGGTTTGCACAGGTTCCCAATTTGGCAGAGGATGGAAGGGACGAGGGAGAACCCATGAGAGAGTAGCTGTTAGGCATTTGGACGGGCACATGTCACTCTAATTTCCCGGCAGGAAGAAGAATTAACCAAAGTCTCAGCCACCCACCGGGAACCAGTATAGGACATGATCCAAAATTTTGGACTTGCGTTCAGCTCACAAAAAACGAGTTGAGAAATGGAGCTCAGGGGCACAGCAATTCACAAACTGGCAGAGTGATAAAGGACAACTATCGTCCAAAAATCTGTTGAGGGAAGTCAACGAGGCGGACTTGAAAGCGAGGCAAAATAGCAGGAAACAGATTTCAAGAGGTACCTTGGAATCGCCTGTAAAGCACAGGAAGAGGGGCACAACTTGGACAATGGTGCACTTGGCCAAAAAGGGCGTATGCGTTTTCTCCTGAATATATTCAGGAGAAAACGCATACGCCCTTTTTGGCCAAGCAAGCAAGCGGGCAATGCAAATCTGCACTACAAAGAAGTATCACTTCCCACCGGTCAAAAGGGACATCCACAAAATGTGTAAAAACCAGAAAGGCAAGACAGGCCCTGGAGAACAGGGAGCCTTGTTATGCTGATGGGCGGGATATAAATTGCCAACTGCCTCACTGGAGGAGTGCACTGTGTTCCCTAAAACAAGTACACAACAGAGCTACAGAGCCAAGGCCACTTCCAGTCTAGGGAATATACCTGGGGAAAACTGAAAATCAATAAGAAAGAGCCACCTCCAAATTTAGGGCTGCACTGGCTACAAGAACCTCAACTTGGGTACACCTTAAATATCCCAGGAAATATAAAAATGGTTCAAAACATTGTGGTACTTATGTACGATGGAATATCCCTCAGCCATGAAATCAATGTCATAAGACCAGTAGCAGCAAAGTGAGTGGATTCAGGTACGATGATTCTAAGTGAAATAAGTCGCACAGAAAAAGAAACTTATCATAAGATATCACTTATGAAGATCCTGTAAACATGGCTACACGTGAACTGAGTTAGGAAAGAGAACAGAGTCTCACATTTAGAAAACACTCTTATGCCTGCATAAAGGGTAAGGAGAGGTGGGGTGATGCATAAAACCAGAGTTTGATATAAGCACAGGGACCGTTTCAAAAACCAACTTTGGAATTGACAAGACCGACACCTTCCTCAGTGAAAGAGACTCAAAACCCCATATTTCCCACAGAGGAATATATCTGACTAGTAAGAATCTTAAAACCTATGTATTGATATGTCTCCATAAGGGAATCAAGTGTGTCTAGAGTGGCATAAACATGGCAGCGAGAATCAGCTCAAACCCACTATAAAAAGGAATTTCAAAAGCAAAACCAAAAAACAGGGAAGTTCTTTACAATTCCTTCAGGGTGTCTGAGGAAACCTGGAAAGACCCTATCTACAATGACAGCTGGAGGTGGCATAAGGCTGGACACCTGGGACTGAGAGGATTGGTGAGATTGGGTGAGCAAATGCAGACCCTTTCAAGCAATAATGCATGGCCCCCATTCCATGGGTCCCAACTCTCCATGTTCAAGGGAATATTACTACAGCTATAACATGTACAGGAAACCTAGAGAATGGACACACTGTGAATACGAAAGGTTTCTAAAACTCAACGAATAGTCCCTCTCCTGGTGCTCCAGTTTGACTTTCCAACTGCCTTACTATCAATCTCCCAACTTGGAGAGACAGGCCCTTTAACCTCCTGGTTTGCACAGGTTCCCAATTTGGCAGAGGATGGAAGGGACGAGGGAGAACCCATGAGAGAGTAGCTGTTAGGCATTTGGACGGGCATATGTCACTCTAATTTCCCGGCAGGAAGAAGAATTAACCAAAGTCTCAGCCACCCACCGGGAACCAGTATAGGACAGGATCCAAAATTTTGGACTTGCGTTCAGCTCACAAAAAACGAGTTGAGAAATGGAGCTCAGGGGCACAGCAATTCACAAACTGGCAGAGTGATAAAGGACAACTATCGTCCAAAAATCTGTTGAGGGAAGTCAACGAGGCGGACTTGAAAGTGAGGCAAAATAGCAGGAAACAGATTTCAAGAGGTACGTTGGAATCGCCTGTAAAGCACAGGAAGAGGGGCACAACTTGGACAATGGTGCACTTGGCCAAAAAGGGCGTATGCGTTTTCTCCTGAATATATTCAGGAGAAAACGCATACGCCCTTTTTGGCCAAGCAAGCAAGCGGGCAATGCAAATCTGCACTACAAAGAAGTATCACTTCCCACCGGTCAAAAGGGACATCCACAAAATGTGTAAAAACCAGAAAGGCAAGACAGGCCCTGGAGAACAGGGAGCCTTGTTATGCTGATGGGCGGGATGTAAATTGCCAACTGCCTCACTGGAGGAGTGCATTGTGTTCCCTAAAACAAGTAAACAACAGAGCTACAGAGCCAAGGCCACTTCCAGTCTAGGGAATATACCTGGGGAAAACTGAAAATCAATAAGAAAGAGCCACCTCCAAATTTAGGGCTGCATTGGCTACAAGAACCTCAACTTGGGTACACCTTAAATATCCCAGGAAATATAAAAATGGTTCAAAACATTGTGGTACTTACGTACGATGGAATATCCCTCAGCCATGAAATCAATGTCATAAGACCAGTAGCAGCAAAGTGAGTGGATTCAGGTACGATGATTCTAAGTGAAATAAGTCACACAGAAAAAGAAACTTATCATAAGATATCACTTATGAAGATCCTGTAAACATGGCTACACGTGAACTGAGTTAGGAAAGAGACAGAGTCTCACATTTAGAAAACACTCTTATGCCTGCATAAAGGGGAAGGAGAGGTGGGGTGATGCATAAAACCAGAGTTTGATATAAGCACAGGGACCGTTTCAAAAACCAACTTTGGAATTGACAAAACCGACACCTTCCTCAGTGAAAGAGACTCAAAACCCCATATTTCCCACAGAGGAATATATCTGACTAGTAAGAATCTTAAAACCTATGTATTGATATGTCTCCATAAGGGAATCAAGTGTGTCTAGAGTGGCATAAACATGGCAGCGAGAATCAGCTCAAACCCACTATAAAAAGGAATTTCAAAAGCAAAACCAAAAAACAGGGAAATTCTTTACAATTCCTTCAGGGTGTCTGAGGAAACCTGGAAAGACCCTATCTACAATGACAGCTGGATGTGGCATAAGGCTGGACACTTGGGACTGAGAGGATTGGTGAGATTGGGTGAGCAAATGCAGACCCTTTCAAGCAATAATGCATGGCCCCCATTCCATGGGTCCCAACTCTCCAGGTTCAAGGGAATATTACTACAGCTATAACATGTACAGGAAACCTAGAGAATGGACACACTGTGAATACGAAAGGTTTCTAAAACTCAATGAATAGTCCATCTCCTGGTGCTCCAGTTTGACTTTCCAACTGCCTTACTATCAATCTCCCAACTTGGAGAGACAGGCCCTTTAACCTCCTGGTTTGCACAGGTTCCCAATTTGGCAGAGGATGGAAGGCACGAGGGAGAACCCATGAGAGAGTAGCTGTTAGGCATTTGGATGGGCACATGTCACTCTAATTTCCCGGCAGGAAGAAGAATTAACCAAAGTCTCAGCCACCCACCGGGAACCAGTATAGGACATGATCCAAAATTTTGGACTTGCGTTCAGCTCACAAAAAACGAGTTGAGAAATGGAGCTCAGGGGCACAGCAATTCACAAACTGGCAGAGTGATAAAGGACAACTATCGTCCAAAAATCTGTTGAGGGAAGTCAACGAGGCGGACTTGAAAGTGAGGCAAAATAGCAGGAAACAGATTTCAAGAGGTACGTTGGAATCGCCTGTAAAGCACAGGAAGAGGGGCACAACTTGGACAATGGTGCACTTGGCCAAAAAGGGCGTATGCGTTTTCTCCTGAATATATTCAGGAGAAAACGCATACGCCCTTTTTGGCCAAGCAAGCAAGCGGGCAATGCAAATCTGCACTACAAAGAAGTATCACTTCCCACCGGTCAAAAGGGACATCCACAAAATGTGTAAAAACCAGAAAGGCAAGACAGGCCCTGGAGAACAGGGAGCCTTGTTATGCTGATGGGCAGGATGTAAATTGCCAACTGCCTCACTGGAGGAGTGCACTGTGTTCCCTAAAACAAGTACACAACAGAGCTACAGAGCCAAGGCCACTTCCAGTCTAGGGAATATACCTGGGGAAAACTGAAAATCAATAAGAAAGAGCCACCTCCAAATTTAGGGCTGCACTGGCTACAAGAACCTCAACTTGGGTACACCTTAAATATCCCAGGAAATATAAAATTGGTTCAAAACATTGTGGTAATTACGTACGATGGAATATCCCTCAGCCATGAAATCAATGTCATAAGACCAGTAGCAGCAAAGTGAGTGGATTCAGGTACGATGATTCTAAGTGAAATAAGTCGCACAGAAAAAGAAACTTATCATAAGATATCACTTATGAAGATCCTGTAAACATGGTTACACGTGAACTGAGTTAGGAAAGAGAACAGAGTCTCACATTTAGAAAACACTCTTATGCCTGCATAAAGGGTAAGGAGAGGTGGGGTGATGCATAAAACCAGAGTTTGATATAAGCACAGGGACCGTTTCAAAAACCAACTTTGGAATTGACAAGACCGACACCTTCCTCAGTGAAAGAGACTCAAAACCCCATATTTCCCACAGAGGAATATATCTGACTAGTAAGAATCTTAAAACCTATGTATTGATATGTCTCCATAAGGGAATCAAGTGTGTCTAGAGTGGCATAAACATGGCAGCGAGAATCAGCTCAAACCCACTATAAAAAGGAATTTCAAAAGCAAAACCAAAAAACAGGGAAGTTCTTTACAATTCCTTCAGGGTGTCTGAGGAAACCTGGAAAGACCCTATCTACAATGACAGCTGGAGGTGGCATAAGGCTGGACACCTGGGACTGAGAGGATTGGTGAGATTGGGTGAGCAAATGCAGACCCTTTCAAGCAATAATGCATGGCCCCCATTCCATGGGTCCCAACTCTCCATGTTCAAGGGAATATTACTACAGCTATAACATGTACAGGAAACCTAGAGAATGGACACACTGTGAATACGAAAGGTTTCTAAAACTCAACGAATAGTCCCTCTCCTGGTGCTCCAGTTTGACTTTCCAACTGCCTTACTATCAATCTCCCAACTTGGAGAGACAGGCCCTTTAACCTCCTGGTTTGCACAGGTTCCCAATTTGGCAGAGGATGGAAGGGACGAGGGAGAACCCATGAGAGAGTAGCTGTTAGGCATTTGGACGGGCATATGTCACTCTAATTTCCCGGCAGGAAGAAGAATTAACCAAAGTCTCAGCCACCCACCGGGAACCAGTATAGGACAGGATCCAAAATTTTGGACTTGCGTTCAGCTCACAAAAAACGAGTTGAGAAATGGAGCTCAGGGGCACAGCAATTCACAAACTGGCAGAGTGATAAAGGACAACTATCGTCCAAAAATCTGTTGAGGGAAGTCAACGAGGCGGACTTGAAAGTGAGGCAAAATAGCAGGAAACAGATTTCAAGAGGTACGTTGGAATCGCCTGTAAAGCACAGGAAGAGGGGCACAACTTGGACAATGGTGCACTTGGCCAAAAAGGGCGTATGCGTTTTCTCCTGAATTTATTCAGGAGAAAACGCATACGCCCTTTTTGGCCAAGCAAGCAAGCGGGCAATGCAAATCTGCACTACAAAGAAGTATCACTTCCCACCGGTCAAAAGGGACATCCACAAAATGTGTAAAAACCAGAAAGGCAAGACAGGCCCTGGAGAACAGGGAGCCTTGTTATGCTGATGGGCGGGATGTAAATTGCCAACTGCCTCACTGGAGGAGTGCATTGTGTTCCCTAAAACAAGTAAACAACAGAGCTACAGAGCCAAGGCCACTTCCAGTCTAGGGAATATACCTGGGGAAAACTGAAAATCAATAAGAAAGAGCCACCTCCAAATTTAGGGCTGCACTGGCTACAAGAACCTCAACTTGGGTACACCTTAAATATCCCAGGAAATATAAAAATGGTTCAAAACATTGTGGTACTTATGTACGATGGAATATCCCTCAGCCATGAAATCAATGTCATAAGACCAGTAGCAGCAAAGTGAGTGGATTCAGGTACGATGATTCTAAGTCAAATAAGTCACACAGAAAAAGAAACTTATCATAAGATATCACTTATGAAGATCCTGTAAACATGGCTACACGTGAACTGAGTTAGGAAAGAGAACAGAGTCTCACATTTAGAAAACACTCTTATGCCTGCATAAAGGGGAAGGAGAGGTGGGGTGATGCATAAAACCAGAGTTTGATATAAGCACAGGGACCGTTCCAAAAACCAACTTTGGAATACACAAGACCTACACCTTCCTCAGTGAAAGAGACTCAAAACCCCATATTTCCCGCAGAGGAATATATCTGACTAGTAAGAATCTTAAAACCTATGTATTGATATGACTCCATAAGGGAATCAAGTGTGTCTAGGGTGGCATAAACATGGCAGCGAGAATCAGCTCAAACCCACTATAAAAAGGAATTTCAAAAGCAAACCCAAAAAACAGGGAAATTCTTTACAATTCCTTCAGGGTGTCTGAGGAAACCTGGAAAGACCCTGTCTACAATGACAGCTGGATGTGGCATAAGGCTGGACACTTGGGACTGAGAGGATTGGTGAGATTGGGTGAGCAAATGCAGACCCTTTCAAGCAATAATGCATGGCCCCCATTCCATGGGTCCCAACTCTCCAGATTCAAGGGAATATTACTAGAGCTATAACATGTACAGGAAACCTAGAGAATGGACACACTGTGAATACGAAAGGTTTCTAAAACTCAACGAATAGTCCCTCTCCTGGTGCTCCAGTTTGACTTTCCAACTGCCTTACTATCAATCTCCCAACTTGGAGAGACAGGCCCTTTAACCTCCTGGTTTGCACAGGTTCCCAATTTGGCAGAGGATGGAAGGGACGAGGGAGAACCCATGAGAGAGTAGCTGGTAGGCATTTGGACGGGCACATGTCACTCTAATTTCCCGGCAGGAAGAAGAATTAACCAAAGTCTCAGCCACCCACCGGGAACCAGTATAGGACATGATCCAAAATTTTGGACTTGCGTTCAGCTCAAAAAAAACGAGTTGAGAAATGGAGCTCAGGGGCACAGCAATTCACAAACTGGCAGAGTGATAAAGGACAACTATCGTCCAAAAATCTATTGAGGGAAGTCAACGAGGCGGACTTGAAAGCGAGGCAAAATAGCAGGAAACAGATTTCAAGAGGTACCTTGGAATCGCCTGTAAAGCACAGGAAGAGGGGCACAACTTGGACAATGGTGCACTTGGCCAAAAAGGGCGTATGCGTTTTCTCCTCAATATATTCAGGAGAAAACGCATACGCCCTTTTTGGCCAAGCAAGCAAGCGGGCAATGCAAATCTGCACTACAAAGAAGTATCACTTCCCACCGGTCAAAAGGGACATCCACAAAATGTGTAAAAACCAGAAAGGCAAGACAGGCCCTGGAGAACTGGGAGCCTTGTTATGCTGATGGGCGGGATGTAAATTGCCATCTGCCTCACTGGAGGAGTGCATTGTGTTCCCTAAAACAAGTAAACAACAGAGCTACAGAGCCAAGGCCACTTCCAGTCTAGGGAATATACCTTGGGAAAACTGAAAATCAATAAGAAAGAGCCACCTCCAAATTTAGGGCTGCACTGACTACAAGAACCTCAACTTGGGTACACCTTAAATATCCCAGGAAATATAAAAATGGTTCAAAACATTGTGGTACTTACGTACGATGGAATATCCCTCAGCCATGAAATCAATGTCATAAGACCAGTAGCAGCAAAGTGAGTGGATTCAGGTACGATGATTCTAAGTGAAATAAGTCACACAGAAAAAGAAACTTATCATAAGATATCACTTATGAAGATCCTGTAAACATGGCTACATGTGAACTGAGTTAGGAAAGAGAACAGAGTCTAACATTTAGAAAACACGCTTATGCCTGCATAAAGGGGAAGGAGAGGTGGGGTGATGCATAAAACCAGAGTTTGATATAAGCACAGAGACCGTTTCAAAAACCAACTTTGGAATTGACAAGACCGACACCTTCCTTAGTGAAAGAGACTCAAAACCCCATATTTCCCACAGAGGAATATATCTGACTAGTAAGAATCTTAAAACCTATGTATTGATATGTCTCCATAAGGGAATCAAGTGTGTCTAGAGTGGCATAAACATGGCAGCGAGAATCAGCTCAAACCCACTATAAAAAGGAATTTCAAAAGCAAAACCAAAAAACAGGGAAATTCTTTACAATTCCTTCAGGGTGTCTGAGGAAACCTGGAAAGACCCTATCTACAATGACAGCTGGATGTGGCATAAGGCTGGACACTTGGGACTGAGAGGATTGGTGAGATTGGGTGAGCAAATGCAGACCCTTTCAAGCAATAATGCATGGCCCCCATTCCATGGGTCCCAACTCTCCAGGTTCAAGGGAATATTACTACAGCTATAACATGTACAGGAAACCTAGAGAATGGACACACTGTGAATACGAAAGGTTTCTAAAACTCAACGAATAGTCCCTCTCCTGGTGCTCCAGTTTGACTTTCCAACTGCCTTACTATCAATCTCCCAACTTGGAGAGACAGGCCCTTTAACCTCCTGGTTTGCACAGGTTCCCAATTTGGCAGAGGATGGAAGGGACGAGGGAGAACCCATGAGAGAGTAGCTGTTAGGCATTTGGACGGGCACATGTCACTCTAATTTCCCGGCAGGTAGAAGAATTAACCAAAGTCTCAGCCACCCACCGGGAACCAGTATAGGACATGATCCAAAATTTTGGACTTGCGTTCAGCTCACAAAAAACGAGTTGAGAAATGGAGCTCAGGGGCACAGCAATTCACAAACTGGCAGAGTGATAAAGGACAACTATCGTCCAAAAATCTGTTGAGGGAAGTCAACGAGGCGGACTTGAAAGTGAGGCAAAATAGCAGGAAACAGATTTCAAGAGGTACGTTAGAATAGCCTGTAAAGCACAGGAAGAGGGGCACAACTTGGACAATGGTGCACTTGGCCAAAAAGGGCGTATGCGTTTTCTCCTGAATATATTCAGGAGAAAACGCATACGCCCTTTTTGGCCAAGCAAGCAAGCGGGCAATGCAAATCTGCACTACAAAGAAGTATCACTTCCCACCGGTCAAAAGGGACATCCACAAAATGTGTAAAAACCAGAAAGGCAAGACAGGCCCTGGAGAACAGGGAGTATTATTATGCTGATGGGCGGGATGTAAATTGCCAACTGCCTCACTGGAGGAGTGCATTGTGTTCCCTAAAACAAGTAAACAACAGAGCTACAGAGCCAAGGCCACTTCCAGTCTAGGGAATATACCTGGGGAAAACTGAAAATCAATAAGAAAGAGCCACCTCCAAATTTAGGGCTGCACTGGCTACAAGAACCTCAACTTGGGTACACCTTAAATATCCCAGGAAATATAAAAATGGTTCAAAACATTGTGGTACTTACGTACGATGGAATATCCCTCAGCCATGAAATCAATGTCATAAGACCAGTAGCAGCAAAGTGAGTGGATTCAGGTACGATGATTCTAAGTGAAATAAGTCACACAGAAAAAGAAACTTATCATAAGATATCACTTATGAAGATCCTGTAAACATGGCTACACGTGAACTGAGTTAGGAAAGAGAACAGAGTCTCACATTTAGAAAACACTCTTATGCCTGCATAAAGGGGAAGGAGAGGTGGGGTGATGCATAAAACCAGAGTTTGATATAAGCACAGGGACCGTTTCAAAAACCAACTTTGGAATTGACAAGACCGACACCTTCCTCAGTGAAAGAGACTCAAAACCCCATATTTCCCACAGAGGAATATATCTGACTAGTAAGAATCTTAAAACCTATGTATTGATATGTCTCCATAAGGGAATCAAGTGTGTCTAGAGTGGCATAAACATGGCAGCGAGAATCAGCTCAAACCCACTATAAAAAGGAATTTCAAAAGCAAAACCAAAAAACAGGGAAATTCTTTACAATTCCTTCAGGGTGTCTGAGGAAACCTGGAAAGACCCTATCTACAATGACAGCTGGATGTGGCATAAGGCTGGACACTTGGGACTGAGAGGATTGGTGAGATTGGGTGAGCAAAGGCAGAACCTTTCAAGCAATAATGCATGGCCCCCATTCCATGGGTCCCAACTCTCCATGTTCAAGGGAATATTACTACAGCTATAACATGTACAGGAAACCTAGAGAATGGACACACTGTGAATACGAAAGGTTTCTAAAACTCAACGAATAGTCCCTCTCCTGGTGCTCCAGTTTGACTTTCCAACTGCCTTACTATCAATCTCCCAACTTGGAGAGACAGGCCCTTTAACCTCCTGGTTTGCACAGGTTCCCAATTTGGCAGAGGATGGAAGGGACGAGGGAGAACCCATGAGAGAGTAGCTGTTAGGCATTTGGACGGGCACATGTCAATCTAATTTCCCGGCAGGAAGAAGAATTAACCAAAGTCTCAGCCACCCACCGGGAACCAGTATAGGACATGATCCAAAATTTTGGACTTGCGTTCAGCTCACAAAAAACGAGTTGAGAAATGGAGCTCAGGGGCACAGCAATTCACAAACTGGCAGAGTGATAAAGGACAACTATCGTCCAAAAATCTGTTGAGGGAAGTCAACGAGGCGGACTTGAAAGTGAGTCAAAATAGCAGGAAACAGATTTCAAGAGGTACGTTGGAATCGCCTGTAAAGCACAGGAAGAGGGGCACAACTTGGACAATGGTGCACTTGGCCAAAAAGGGCGTATGCGTTTTCTCCTGAATATATTCAGGAGAAAACGCATACGCCCTTTTTGGCCAAGCAAGCAAGCGGGCAATGCAAATCTGCACTACAAAGAAGTATCACTTCCCACCGGTCAAAAGGGACATCCACAAAATGTGTAAAAACCAGAAAGGCAAGACAGGCCCTGGAGAACAGGGAGCCTTGTTATGCTGATGGGCGGGATGTAAATTGCCAACTGCCTCACTGGAGGAGTGCATTGTGTTCCCTAAAACAAGTAAACAACAGAGCTACAGAGCCAAGGCCACTTCCAGTCTAGGGAATATACCTTGGGAAAACTGAAAATCAATAAGAAAGAGCCACCTCCAAATTTAGGGCTGCACTGGCTACAAGAACCTCAACTTGGGTACACCTTAAATATCCCAGGAAATATAAAAATGGTTCAAAACATTGTGGTACTTACGTACGATGGAATATCCCTCAGCCATGAAATCAATGTCATAAGACCAGTAGCAGCAAAGTGAGTGGATTCAGGTACGATGATTCTAAGTCAAATAAGTCACACAGAAAAAGAAACTTATCATAAGATATCACTTATGAAGATCCTGTAAACATGGCTACACGTGAACTGAGTTAGGAAAGAGAACAGAGTCTCACATTTAGAAAACACTCTTATGCCTGCATAAAGGGTAAGGAGAGGTGGGGTGATGCATAAAACCAGAGTTTGATATAAGCACAGGGACCGTTTCAAAAACCAACTTTGGAATTGCCAAGACCGACACCTTTCTCAGTGAAAGAGACTCAAAACCCCATATTTCCCACAGAGGAATATATCTGACTAGTAAGAATCTTAAAACCTATGTATTGATATGTCTCCATAAGGGAATCAAGTGTGTCTAGAGTGGCATAAACATGCCAGCGAGAATCAGCTCAAACCCACTATAAAAAGGAATTTCAAAAGCAAAACCAAAAAACAGGGAAATTCTTTACAATTCCTTCAGGGTGTCTGAGGAAACCTGGAAAGACCCTATCTACAATGACAGCTGGATGTGGCATAAGGCTGGACACTTGGGACTGAGAGGATTGGTGAGATTGGGTGAGCAAATGCAGACCCTTTCAAGCAATAATGCATGGCCCCCATTCCATGGGTCCCAACTCTCCAGGTTCAAGGGAATATTACTACAGCTATAACATGTACAGGAAACCTAGAGAATGGACACACTGTGAATACGAAAGGTTTCTAAAACTCAACGAATAGTCCCTCTCCTGGTGCTCCAGTTTGACTTTCCAACTGCCTTACTATCAATCTCCCAACTTGGAGAGACAGGCCCTTTAACCTCCTGGTTTGCACAGGTTCCCAATTTGGCAGAGGATGGAAGGGACGAGGGAGAACCCATGAGAGAGTAGCTGTTAGGCATTTGGACGGGCACATGTCACTCTAATTTCCCGGCAGGAAGAAGAATTAACCAAAGTCTCAGCCACCCACCGGGAACCAGTATAGGACATGATCCAAAATTTTGGACTTGTGTTCAGCTCACAAAAAAACGAGTTGAGAAA
Organism: Mesoplodon densirostris; assembly: GCF_025265405.1. NCBI lineage: Eukaryota > Metazoa > Chordata > Mammalia > Artiodactyla > Ziphiidae > Mesoplodon > Mesoplodon densirostris. Next base: position 16,366 of record NW_026778187.1, on the reverse strand, counting down.
TGGAGCTCAGGGGCACAGCAATTCACAAACTGGCAGAGTGATAAAGGACAACTATCGTCCAAAAATCTGTTGAGGGAAGTCAACGAGGCGGACTTGAAAGTGAGTCAAAATAGCAGGAAACAGATTTCAAGAGGTACGTTGGAATCGCCTGTAAAGCACAGGAAGAGGGGCACAACTTGGACAATGGTGCACTTGGCCAAAAAGGGCGTATGCGTTTTCTCCTGAATATATTCAGGAGAAAACGCATACGCCCTTTTTGGCCAAGCAAGCAAGCGGGCAATGCAAATCTGCACTACAAAGAAGTATCACTTCCCACCGGTCAAAAGGGACATCCACAAAATGTGTAAAAACCAGAAAGGCAAGACAGGCCCTGGAGAACAGGGAGCCTTGTTATGCTGATGGGCGGGATGTAAATTGCCAACTGCCTCACTGGAGGAGTGCATTGTGTTCCCTAAAACAAGTAAACAACAGAGCTACAGAGCCAAGGCCACTTCCAGTCTAGGGAATATACCTGGGGAAAACTGAAAATCAATAAGAAAGAGCCACCTCCAAATTTAGGGCTGCACTGGCTACAAGAACCTCAACTTGGGTACACCTTAAATATCCCAGGAAATATAAAAATGGTTCAAAACATTGTGGTACTTACGTACGATGGAATATCCCTCAGCCATGAAATCAATGTCATAAGACCAGTAGCAGCAAAGTGAGTGGATTCAGGTACGATGATTCTAAGTCAAATAAGTCACACAGAAAAAGAAACTTATCATAAGATATCACTTATGAAGATCCTGTAAACATGGCTACACGTGAACTGAGTTAGGAAAGAGAACAGAGTCTCACATTTAGAAAACACTCTTATGCCTGCATAAAGGGTAAGGAGAGGTGGGGTGATGCATAAAACCAGAGTTTGATATAAGCACAGGGACCGTTTCAAAAACCAACTTTGGAATTGCCAAGACCGACACCTTTCTCAGTGAAAGAGACTCAAAACCCCATATTTCCCACAGAGGAATATATCTGACTAGTAAGAATCTTAAAACCTATGTATTGATATGTCTCCATAAGGGAATCAAGTGTGTCTAGAGTGGCATAAACATGGCAGCGAGAATCAGCTCAAACCCACTATAAAAAGGAATTTCAAAAGCAAAACCAAAAAACAGGGAAATTCTTTACAATTCCTTCAGGGTGTCTGAGGAAACCTGGAAAGACCCTATCTACAATGACAGCTGGATGTGGCATAAGGCTGGACACTTGGGACTGAGAGGATTGGTGAGATTGGGTGAGCAAATGCAGACCCTTTCAAGCAATAATGCATGGCCCCCATTCCATGGGTCCCAACTCTCCAGGTTCAAGGGAATATTACTACAGCTATAACATGTACAGGAAACCTAGAGAATGGACACACTGTGAATACGAAAGGTTTCTAAAACTCAACGAATAGTCCCTCTCCTGGTGCTCCAGTTTGACTTTCCAACTGCCTTACTATCAATCTCCCAACTTGGAGAGACAGGCCCTTTAACCTCCTGGTTTGCACAGATTCCCAATTTGGCAGAGGATGGAAGGGACGAGGGAGAACCCATGAGAGAGTAGCTGGTAGGCATTTGGACGGGCACATGTCACTCTAATTTCCGGGCAGGAAGAAGAATTAACCAAAGTCTCAGCCACCCACCGGGAACAAGTATAGGACATGCTCCAAAATTTTGGACTTGCGTTCAGCTCACAAAAAACGAGTTGAGAAATGGAGCTCAGGGGCACAGCAATTCACAAAATGGCAGAGTGATAAAGGACAACTATCGTCCAAAAATCTGTTGAGGGACGTCAACGAGGCGGACTTGAAAGTGAGTCAAAATAGCAGGAAACAGATTTCAAGAGGTACGTTGGAATCGCCTGTAAAGCACAGGAAGAGGGGCACAACTTGGACAATGGTGCACTTGGCCAAAAAGGGCGTATGCGTTTTCTCCTGAATATATTCAGGAGAAAACGCATACGCCGTTTTTGGCCAAGCAAGCAAGCGGGCAATGCAAATCTGCACTACAAAGAAGTATCACTTCCCACCGGTCAAAAGGGACATCCACAAAATGTGTAAAAACCAGAAAGGCAAGACAGGCCCTGGAGAACAGGGAGCCTTGTTATGCTGATGGGCGGGATGTAAATTGCCAACTGCCTCACTGGAGGAGTGCATTTTTTTCCCTAAAACAAGTAAACAACAGAGCTACAGAGCCAAGGCCACTTCCAGTCTAGGGAATATACCTGGGGAAAACTGAAAATCAATAAGAAAGAGCCACCTCCAAATTTAGGGCTGCACTGGCTACAAGAACCTCAACTTGGGTACACCTTAAATATCCCAGGAAATATAAAAATGGTTCAAAACATTGTGGTACTTACGTACGATGGAATATCCCTCAGCCATGAAATCAATGTCATAAGACCAGTAGCAGCAAAGTGAGTGGATTCAGGTACGATGATTCTAAGTGAAATAAGTCACACAGAAAAAGAAACTTATCATAAGATATCACTTATGAAGATCCTGTAAACATGGCTACACGTGAACTGAGTTAGGAAAGAGAACAGAGTCTCACATTTAGAAAACACTCTTATGCCTGCATAAAGGGGAAGGAGAGGTGGGGTGATGCATAAAACCAGAGTTTGATATAAGCACAGGGACCGTTTCAAAAACCAACTTTGGAATTGACAAGACCGACACCTTCCTCAGTGAAAGAGACTCAAAACCCCATATTTCCCACAGAGGAATATATCTGACTAGTAAGAATCTTAAAACCTATGTATTGATATGTCTCCATAAGGGAATCAAGTGTGTCTAGAGTGGCATAAACATGGCAGCGAGAATCAGCTCAAACCCACTATAAAAAGGAATTTCAAAAGCAAAACCAAAAAACAGGGAAATTCTTTACAATTCCTTCAGGGTGTCTGAGGAAACCTGGAAAGACCCTGTCTACAATGACAGCTGGATGTGGCATAAGGCTGGACACTTGGGACTGAGAGGATTGGTGAGATTGGGTGAGCAAATGCAGACCCTTTCAAGCAATAATGCATGGCCCCCATTCCATGGGTCCCAACTCTCCAGGTTCAAGGGAATATTACTACAGCTATAACATGTACAGGAAACCTAGAGAATGGACACACTGTGAATACGAAAGGTTTCTAAAACTCAACGAATAGTCCCTCTCCTGGTGCTCCAGTTTGACTTTCCAACTGCCTTACTATCAATCTCCCAACTTGGAGAGACAGGCCCTTTAACCTCCTGGTTTGCACAGATTCCCAATTTGGCAGAGGATGGAAGGGACGAGGGAGAACCCATGAGAGAGTAGCTGGTAGGCATTTGGACGGGCACATGTCAATCTAATTTCCCGGCAGGAAGAAGAATTAACCAAAGTCTCAGCCACCCACCGGGAACCAGTATAGGACATGATCCAAAATTTTGGACTTGCGTTCAGCTCACAAAAAACGAGTTGAGAAATGGAGCTCAGGGGCACAGCAATTCACAAAATGGCAGAGTGATAAAGGACAACTATCGTCCAAAAATCTGTTGAGGGAAGTCAACGAGGCGGACTTGAAAGTGAGTCAAAATAGCAGGAAACAGATTTCAAGAGGTACGTTGGAATCGCCTGTAAAGCACAGGAAGAGGGGCACAACTTGGACAATGGTGCACTTGGCCAAAAAGGGCGTATGTGTTTTCTCCTGAATATATTCAGGAGAAAACGCATACGCCCTTTTTGGCCAAGCAAGCAAGCGGGCAATGCAAATCTGCACTACAAAGAAGTATCACTTCCCACCGGTCAAAAGGGACATCCACAAAATGTGTAAAAACCAGAAAGGCAAGACAGGCCCTGGAGAACAGGGAGCCTTGTTATGCTGATGGGCGGGATGTAAATTGCCAACTGCCTCACTGGAGGAGTGCATTGTGTTCCCTAAAACAAGTAAACAACAGAGCTACAGAGCCAAGGCCACTTCCCGTCTAGGGAATATACCTGGGGAAAACTGAAAATCAATAAGAAAGAGCCACCTCCAAATTTAGGGCTGCACTGACTACAAGAACCTCAACTTGGGTACACCTTAAATATCCCAGGAAATATAAAAATGGTTCAAAACATTGTGGTACTTACGTACGATGGAATATCCCTCAGCCCTGAAATCAATGTCATAAGACCAGTAGCAGCAAAGTGAGTGGATTCAGGTATGATGATTCTAAGTCAAATAAGTCACACAGAAAAAGAAACTTATCATAAGATATCACTTATGAAGATCCTGTAAACATGGCTACACGTGAACTGAGTTAGGAAAGAGAACAGAGTCTCACATTTAGAAAACACTCTTATGCCTGCATAAAGGGTAAGGAGAGGTGGGGTGATGCATAAAACCAGAGTTTGATATAAGCACAGGGACCGTTTCAAAAACCAACTTTGGAATTGACAAGACCGACACCTTTCTCAGTGAAAGAGACTCAAAACCCCATATTTCCCACAGAGGAATATATCTGACTAGTAAGAATCTTAAAACCTATGTATTGAAATGTCTCCATAAGGGAATCAAGTGTGTCTAGAGTGGCATAAACATGGCAGCGAGAATCAGCTCAAACCCACTATAAAAAGGAATTTCAAAAGCAAAACCAAAAAACAGGGAAATTCTTTACAATTCCTTCAGGGTGTCTGAGGAAACCTGGAAAGACCCTGTCTACAATGACAGCTGGATGTGGCATAAGGCTGGACACTTGGGACTGAGAGGATTGGTGAGATTGGGTGAGCAAATGCAGACCCTTTCAAGCAATAATGCATGGCCCCCATTCCATGGGTCCCATCTCTCCAGGTTCAAGGGAATATTACTACAGCTATAACATGTACAGGAAACCTAGAGAATGGACACACTGTGAATACGAAAGGTTTCTAAAACTCAACGAATAGTCCCTCTCCTGGTGCTCCAGTTTGACTTTCCAACTGCCTTACTATCAATCTCCCAACTTGGAGAGACAGGCCCTTTAACCTCCTGGTTTGCACAGATTCCCAATTTGGCAGAGGATGGAAGGGACGAGGGAGAACCCATGAGAGAGTAGCTGGTAGGCATTTGGACGGGCACATGTCACTCTAATTTCCGGGCAGGAAGAAGAATTAACCAAAGTCTCAGCCACCCACCGGGAACAAGTATAGGACATGCTCCAAAATTTTGGACTTGCGTTCAGCTCACAAAAAACGAGTTGAGAAATGGAGCTCAGGGGCACAGCAATTCACAAACTGGCAGAGTGATAAAGGACAACTATCGTCCAAAAATCTGTTGAGGGACGTCAACGAGGCGGACTTGAAAGTGAGGCAAAATAGCAGGAAACAGATTTCAAGAGGTACGTTGGAATCGCCTGTAAAGCACAGGAAGAGGGGCACAACTTGGACAATGGTGCACTTGGCCAAAAAGGGCGTATGCGTTTTCTCCTGAATATATTCAGGAGAAAACGCATACGCCCTTTTTGGCCAAGCAAACAAGCGGGCAATGCAAATCTGCACTACAAAGAAGTATCACTTCCCACCGGTCAAAAGGGACATCCACAAAATGTGTAAAAACCAGAAAGGCAAGACAGGCCCTGGAGAACAGGGAGCCTTGTTATGCTGATGGGCGGGATGTAAATTGCCAACTGCCTCACTGGAGGAGTGCATTGTGTTCCCTAAAACAAGTAAACAACAGAGCTACAGAGCCAAGGCCACTTCCAGTCTAGGGAATATACCTGGGGAAAACTGAAAATCAATAAGAAAGAGCCACCTCCAAATTTAGGGCTGCACTGGCTACAAGAACCTCAACTTGGGTACACCTTAAATATCCCAGGAAATATAAAAATGGTTCAAAACATTGTGGTACTTACGTACGATGGAATATCCCTCAGCCATGAAATCAATGTCATAAGACCAGTAGCAGCAAAGTGAGTGGATTCAGGTACGATGATTCTAAGTCAAATAAGTCACACAGAAAAAGAAACTTATCATAAGATATCACTTATGAAGATCCTGTAAACATGGCTACACGTGAACTGAGTTAGGAAAGAGAACAGAGTCTCACATTTAGAAAACACTCTTATGCCTGCATAAAGGGTAAGGAGAGGTGGGGTTATGCATAAAACCAGAGTTTGATATAAGCACAGGGACCGTTTCAAAAACCAACTTTGGAATTGACAAGACCGACACCTTTCTCAGTGAAAGAGACTCAAAACCCCATATTTCCCACAGAGGAATATATCTGACTAGTAAGAATCTTAAAACCTATGTATTGAAATGTCTCCATAAGGGAATCAAGTGTGTCTAGAGTGGCATAAACATGGCAGCGAGAATCAGCTCAAACCCACTATAAAAAGGAATTTCAAAAGCAAAACCAAAAAACAGGGAAATTCTTTACAATTCCTTCAGGGTGTCTGAGGAAACCTGGAAAGACCCTGTCTACAATGACAGCTGGATGTGGCATAAGGCTGGACACTTGGGACTGAGAGGATTGGTGAGATTGGGTGAGCAAATGCAGACCCTTTCAAGCAATAATGCATGGCCCCCATTCCATGGGTCCCAACTCTCCAGGTTCAAGGGAATATTACTACAGCTATAACATGTACAGGAAACCTAGAGAATGGACACACTGTGAATACGAAAGGTTTCTAAAACTCAACGAATAGTCCCTCTCCTGGTGCTCCAGTTTGACTTTCCAACTGCCTTACTATCAATCTCCCAACTTGGAGAGACAGGCCCTTTAACCTCCTGGTTTGCACAGATTCCCAATTTGGCAGAGGATGGAAGGGACGAGGGAGAACCCATGAGAGAGTAGCTGGTAGGCATTTGGACGGGCACATGTCACTCTAATTTCCGGGCAGGAAGAAGAATTAACCAAAGTCTCAGCCACCCACCGGGAACAAGTATAGGACATGCTCCAAAATTTTGGACTTGCGTTCAGCTCACAAAAAACGAGTTGAGAAATGGAGCTCAGGGGCACAGCAATTCACAAACTGGCAGAGTGATAAAGGACAACTATCGTCCAAAAATCTGTTGAGGGACGTCAACGAGGCGGACTTGAAAGTGAGGCAAAATAGCAGGAAACAGATTTCAAGAGGTACCTTGGAATCGCCTGTAAAGCACAGGAAGAGGGGCACAACTTGGACAATGGTGCACTTGGCCAAAAAGGGCGTATGCGTTTTCTCCTGAATATATTCAGGAGAAAACGCATACGCCCTTTTTGGCCAAGCAAGCAAGCGGGCAATGCAAATCTGCACTACAAAGAAGTATCACTTCCCACCGGTCAAAAGGGACATCCACAAAATGTGTAAAAACCAGAAAGGCAAGACAGGCCCTGGAGAACAGGGAGCCTTGTTATGCTGATGGGCGGGATGTAAATTGCCAACTGCCTCACTGGAGTAGTGCATTGTGTTCCCTAAAACAAGTAAACAACAGAGCTACAGAGCCAAGGCCACTTCCAGTCTAGGGAATATACCTTGGGAAAACTGAAAATCAATAAGAAAGAGCCACCTCCAAATTTAGGGCTGCACTGACTACAAGAACCTTAACTTTGGTACACCTTAAATATCCCAGGAAATATAAAAACGGTTCAAAACATTGTGGTACTTACGTACGATGGAATATCCCTCAGCCATGAAATCAATGTCATAAGACCAGTAGCAGCAAAGTGAGTGGATTCAGGTACGATGATTCTAAGTGAAATAAGTCACACAGAAAAAGAAACTTATCATAAGATATCACTTATGAAGATCCTGTAAACATGGCTACACGTGAACTGAGTTAGGAAAGAGAACAGTGTCTCACATTTAGAAAACACTCTTATGCCTGCATAAAGGGGAAGGAGAGGTGGGGTGATGCATAAAACCAGAGTTTGATATAAGCACAGGGACCGTTTCAAAAACCAACTTTGGAACTGACAAGACCGACACCTTCCTCAGTGAAAGAGACTCAAAACCCCATATTTCCCACAGAGGAATATATCTGACTAGTAAGAATCTTAAAACCTATGTATTGATATGTCTCCATAAGGGAATCAAGTGTGTCTAGAGTGGCATAAACATGGCAGCGAGAATCAGCTCAAACCCACTATAAAAAGGAATTTCAAAAGCAAAACCAAAAAACAGGGAAATTCTTTACAATTCCTTCAGGGTGTCTGAGGAAACCTGGAAAGACCCTATCTACAATGACAGCTGGATGTGGCATAAGGCTGGACACTTGGGACTGAGAGGATTGGTGAGATTGGGTGAGCAAATGCAGACCCTTTCAAGCAATAATGCATGGCCCCCATTCCATGGGTCCCAACTCTCCATGTTCAAGGGAATATTACTACAGCTATAACATGTACAGGAAACCTAGAGAATGGACACACTGTGAATACGAAAGGTTTCTAAAACTCAACGAATAGTCCCTCTCCTGGTGCTCCAGTTTGACTTTCCAACTGCCTTACTATCAATCTCCCAACTTGGAGAGACAGGCCCTTTAACCTCCAGGTTTGCACAGGTTCCCAATTTGGCAGAGGATGGAAGGGACGAGGGAGAACCCATGAGAGAGTAGCTGTTAGGCATTTGGACGGGCACATGTCAATCTAATTTCCCGGCAGGAAGAAGAATTAACCAAAGTCTCAGCCACCCACCGGGAACCAGTATAGGACATGATCCAAAATTTTGGACTTGCGTTCAGCTCACAAAAAACGAGTTGAGAAATGGAGCTCAGGGGCACAGCAATTCACAAACTGGAAGAGTGATAAAGGACAACTATCGTCCAAAAATCTGTTGAGGGAAGTCAACGAGGCGGACTTGAAAGTGAGTCAAAATAGCAGGAAACAGATTTCAAGAGGTACGTTGGAATCGCCTGTAAAGCACAGGAAGAGGGGCACAACTTGGACAATGGTGCACTTGGCAAAAAAGGGCGTATGCGTTTTCTCCTGAATATATTCAGGAGAAAACGCATACACCCTTTTTGGCCAAGCAAGCAAGCGGGCAATGCAAATCTGCACTACAAAGAAGTATCACTTCCCACCGGTCAAAAGGGACATCCACAAAATGTGTAAAAACCAGAAAGGCAAGACAGGCCCTGGAGAACTGGGAGCCTTGTTATGCTGATGGGCGGGATGTAAATTGCCAACTGCCTCACTGGAGGAGTGCATTGTGTTCCCTAAAACAAGTAAACAACAGAGCTACAGAGCCAAGGCCACTTCCAGTCTAGGGAATATACCTGGGGAAAACTGAAAATCAATAAGAAAGAGCCACCTCCAAATTTAGGGCTGCACTGGCTACAAGAACCTCAACTTGGGTACACCTTAAATATCCCAGGAAATATAAAAATGGTTCAAAACATTGTGGTACTTACGTACGATGGAATATCCCTCAGCCATGAAATCAATGTCATAAGACCAGTAGCAGCAAAGTGAGTGGATTCAGGTACGATGATTCTAAGTGAAATAAGTCACACAGAAAAAGAAACTTATCATAAGATATCACTTATGAAGATCCTGTAAACATGGCTACACGTGAACTGAGTTAGGAAAGAGAACAGAGTCTCACATTTAGAAAACACTCTTATGCCTGCATAAAGGGGAAGGAGAGGTGGGGTGATGCATAAAACCAGAGTTTGATATAAGCACAGGGACCGTTTCAAAAACCAACTTTGGAATTGACAAGACCGACACCTTCCTCAGTGAAAGAGACTCAAAACCCCATATTTCCCACAGAGGAATATATCTGACTAGTAAGAATCTTAAAACCTATGTATTGATATGTCTCCATAAGGGAATCAAGTGTGTCTAGAGTGGCATAAACATGGCAGCGAGAATCAGCTCAAACCCACTATAAAAAGGAATTTCAAAAGCAAAACCAAAAAACAGGGAAATTCTTTACAATTCCTTCAGGGTGTCTGAGGAAACCTGGAAAGACCCTGTCTACAATGACAGCTGGATGTGGCATAAGGCTGGACACTTGGGACTGAGAGGATTGGTGAGATTGGGTGAGCAAATGCAGACCCTTTCAAGCAATAATGCATGGCCCCCATTCCATGGGTCCCAACTCTCCATGTTCAAGGGAATATTACTACAGCTATAACATGTACAGGAAACCTAGAGAATGGACACACTGTGAATACGAAAGGTTTCTAAAACTCAACGAATAGTCCCTCTCCTGGTGCTCCAGTTTGACTTTCCAACTGCCTTACTATCAATCTCCCAACTTGGAGAGACAGGCCCTTTAACCTCCTGGTTTGCACAGATTCCCAATTTGGCAGAGGATGGAAGGGACGAGGGAGAACCCATGAGAGAGTAGCTGGTAGGCATTTGGACGGGCACATGTCAATCTAATTTCCCGGCAGGAAGAAGAATTAACCAAAGTCTCAGCCACCCACCGGGAACCAGTAGAGGACATGATCCAAAATTTTGGACTTGCGTTCAGCTCACAAAAAACGAGTTGAGAAATGGAGCTCAGGGGCACAGCAATTCACAAAATGGCAGAGTGATAAAGGACAACTATCGTCCAAAAATCTGTTGAGGGAAGTCAACGAGGCGGACTTGAAAGTGAGTCAAAATAGCAGGAAACAGATTTCAAGAGGTACGTTGGAATCGCCTGTAAAGCACAGGAAGAGGGGCACAACTTGGACAATCGTGCACTTGGCCAAAAAGGGCGTATTCGTTTTCTCCTGAATATATTCAGGAGAAAACGCATACGCCGTTTTTGGCCAAGCAAGCAAGCGGGCAATGCAAATCTGCACTACAAAGAAGTATCACTTCCCACCGGTCAAAAGGGACATCCACAAAATGTGTAAAAACCAGAAAGGCAAGACAGGCCCTGGAGAACAGGGAGCCTTGTTATGCTGATGGGCGGGATGTAAATTGCCAACTGCCTCACTGGAGGAGTGCATTGTGTTCCCTAAAACAAGTAAACAACAGAGCTACAGAGCCAAGGCCACTTCCAGTCTAGGGAATATACCTGGGGAAAACTGAAAATCAATAAGAAAGAGCCACCTCCAAATTTAGGGCTGCACTGACTACAAGAACCTCAACTTGGGTACACCTTAAATATCCCAGGAAATATAAAAATGGTTCAAAACATTGTGGTACTTACGTACGATGGAATATCCCTCAGCCATGAAATCAATGTCATAAGACCAGTAGCAGCAAAGTGAGTGGATTCAGGTACGATGATTCTAAGTCAAATAAGTCACACAGAAAAAGAAACTTATCATAAGATATCACTTATGAAGATCCTGTAAACATGGCTACACGTGAACTGAGTTAGGAAAGAGAACAGAGTCTCACATTTAGAAAACACTCTTATGCCTGCATAAAGGGGAAGGAGAGGTGGGGTGATGCATAAAACCAGAGTTTGATATAAGCACAGGGACCGTTTCAAAAACCAACTTTGGAATTGACAAGACCGACACCTTCCTCAGTGAAAGAGACTCAAAACCCCATATTTCCCACAGAGGAATATATCTGACTAGTAAGAATCTTAAAACCTATGTATTGATATGTCTCCATAAGGGAATCAAGTGTGTCTAGAGTGGCATAAACATGGCAGCGAGAATCAGCTCAAACCCACTATAAAAAGGAATTTCAAAAGCAAAACCAAAAAACAGGGAAATTCTTTACAATTCCTTCAGGGTGTCTGAGGAAACCTGGAAAGACCCTATCTACAATGACAGCTGGATGTGGCATAAGGCTGGACACTTGGGACAGAGAGGATTGGTGAGACTGGGTGAGCAAATGCAGACCCTTTCAAGCAATAATGCATGGCCCCCATTCCATGGGTCCCAACTCTCCAGGTTCAAGGGAATATTACTACAGCTATAACATGTACAGGAAACCTAGAGAATGGACACACTGTGAATACGAAAGGTTTCTAAAACTCAACGAATAGTCCCTCTCCTGGTGCTCCAGTTTGACTTTCCAACTGCCTTACTATCAATCTCCCAACTTGGAGAGACAGGCCCTTTAACCTCCTGGTTTGCACAGGTTCCCAATTTGGCAGAGGATGGAAGGGACGAGGGAGAACCCATGAGAGAGTAGCTGTTAGGCATTTGGACGGGCACATGTCACTCTAATTTCCCGGCAGGAAGAAGAATTAACCAAAGTCTCAGCCACCCACCGGGAACCAGTATAGGACATGATCCAAAATTTTGGACTTGCGTTCAGCTCACAAAAAACGAGTTGAGAAATGGAGCTCAGGGGCACAGCAATTCACAAACTGGCAGAGTGATAAAGGACAACTATCGTCCAAAAATCTGTTGAGGGAAGTCAACGAGGCGGACTTGAAAGTGAGGCAAAATAGCAGGAAACAGATTTCAAGAGGTACCTTGGAATCGCCTGTAAAGCACAGGAAGAGGGGCACAACTTGGACAATGGTGCACTTGGCCAAAAAGGGCGTATGCGTTTTCTCCTGAATATATTCAGGAGAAAACGCATACGCCCTTTTTGGCCAAGCAAGCAAGCGGGCAATGCAAATCTGCACTACAAAGAAGTATCACTTCCCACCGGTCAAAAGGGACATCCACAAAATGTGTAAAAACCAGAAAGGCAAGACAGGCCCTGGAGAACAGGGAGCCTTGTTATGCTGATGGGCGGGATGTAAATTGCCAACTGCCTCACTGGAGGAGTGCATTGTGTTCCCTAAAACAAGTAAACAACAGAGCTACAGAGCCAAGGCCACTTCCAGTCTAGGGAATATACCTGGGGAAAACTGAAAATCAATAAGAAAGAGCCACCTCCAAATTTAGGGCTGCACTGACTACAAGAACCTCAACTTGGGTACACCTTAAATATCCCAGGAAATATAAAAATGGTTCAAAACATTGTGGTACTTACGTACGATGGAATATCCCTCAGCCATGAAATCAATGTCATAAGACCAGTAGCAGCAAAGTGAGTGGATTCAGGTACGATGATTCTAAGTGAAATAAGTCACACAGAAAAAGAAACTTATCATAAGATATCACTTATGAAGATCCTGTAAACATGGCTACACGTGAACTGAGTTAGGAAAGAGAACAGAGTCTCACATTTAGAAAACACTCTTATGCCTGCATAAAGGGGAAGGAGAGGTGGGGTGATGCATAAAACCAGAGTTTGATATAAGCACAGGGACCGTTTCAAAAACCAACTTTGGAATTGACAAGACCGACACCTTCCTCAGTGAAAGAGACTCAAAACCCCATATTTCCCACAGAGGAATATATCTGACTAGTAAGAATCTTAAAACCTATGTATTGATATGTCTCCATAAGGGAATCAAGTGTGTCTAGAGTGGCATAAACATGGCAGCGAGAATCAGCTCAAACCCACTATAAAAAGGAATTTCAAAAGCAAAACCAAAAAACAGGGAAATTCTTTACAATTCCTTCAGGGTGTCTGAGGAAACCTGGAAAGACCCTATCTACAATGACAGCTGGATGTGGCATAAGGCTGGACACTTGGGACTGAGAGGATTGGTGAGATTGGGTGAGCAAATGCAGACCCTTTCAAGCAATAATGCATGGCCCCCATTCCATGGGTCCCAACTCTCCATGTTCAAGGGAATATTACTACAGCTATAACATGTACAGGAAACCTAGAGAATGGACACACTGTGAATACGAAAGGTTTCTAAAACTCAACGAATAGTCCCTCTCCTGGTGCTCCAGTTTGACTTTCCAACTGCCTTACTATCAATCTCCCAACTTGGAGAGACAGGCCCTTTAACCTCCTGGTTTGCACAGGTTCCCAATTTGGCAGAGGATGGAAGGGACGAGGGAGAACCCATGAGAGAGTAGCTGTTAGGCATTTGGACGGGCACATGTCAATCTAATTTCCCGGCAGGAAGAAGAATTAACCAAAGTCTCAGCCACCCACCGGGAACCAGTATAGGACATGATCCAAAATTTTGGACTTGCGTTCAGCTCACAAAAAACGAGTTGAGAAATGGAGCTCAGGGGCACAGCAATTCACAAACTGGCAGAGTGATAAAGGACAACTATCGTCCAAAAATCTGTTGAGGGAAGTCAACGAGGCGGACTTGAAAGTGAGTCAAAATAGCAGGAAACAGATTTCAAGAGGTACGTTGGAATCGCCTGTAAAGCACAGGAAGATGGGCACAACTTGGACAATGGTGCACTTGGCCAAAAAGGGCGTATGCGTTTTCTCCTGAATATATTCAGGAGAAAACGCATACGCCCTTTTTGGCCAAGCAAGCAAGCGGGCAATGCAAATCTGCACTACAAAGAAGTATCACTTCCCACCGGTCAAAAGGGACATCCACAAAATGTGTAAAAACCAGAAAGGCAAGACAGGCCCTGGAGAACTGGGAGCCTTGTTATGCTGATGGGCATGATGTAAATTGCCAACTGCCTCACTGGAGGAGTGCATTGTGTTCCCTAAAACAAGTAAACAACAGAGCTACAGAGCCAAGGCCACTTCCAGTCTAGGGAATATACCTTGGGAAAACTGAAAATCAATAAGAAAGAGCCACCTCCAAATTTAGGGCTGCACTGACTACAAGAACCTCAACTTGGGTACACCTTAAATATCCCAGGAAATATAAAAATGGTTCAAAACCTTGTGGTACTTACGTACGATGGAATATCCCTCAGCCATGAAATCAATGTCATAAGACAAGTAGCAGCAAAGTGAGTGGATTCAGGTACGATGATTCTAAGTGAAATAAGTCACAAAGAAAAAGAAACTTATCATAAGATATCACTTATGAAGATCCTGTAAACATGGCTACACGTGAACTGAGTTAGGAAAGAGAACAGAGTCTCACATTTAGAAAACACGCTTATGCCTGCATAAAGTGGAAGGAGAGGTGGGGTGATGCATAAAACCAGAGTTTGATATAAGCACAGGGACCGTTTCAAAAACCAACTTTGGAATAGACAAGACCTACACCTTCCTCAGTGAAAGAGACTCAAAACCCCATATTTCCCACAGAGGAATATATCTGACTAGTAAGAATCTTAAAACCTATGTATTGATATGTCTCCATAAGGGAATCAAGTGTGTCTAGAGTGGCATAAACATGGCAGCGAGAATCAGCTCAAACCCACTATAAAAAAGAATTTCAAAAGCAAAACCAAAAAACAGGGAAATTCTTTACAATTCCTTCAGGGTTTCTGAGGAAACCTTGAAAGACCCTATCTACAATGACAGCTGGATGTGGCATAAGGCTGGACACTTGGGACTGAGAGGATTGGTGAGATTGGGTGAGCAAATGCAGACACTTGCAAGCAATAATGCATGGCCCCCATTCCATGGGTCCCAACTCTCCATGTTCAAGGGAATATTACTACAGCTATAACATGTACAGGAAACCTAGAGAATGGACACACTGTGAATAAGAAAGGTTTCTAAAACTCAACGAATAGTCCCCCTCCTGGTGCTCCAGTTTGACTTCCAACTGCCTTACTATCAATCTCCCAACTTGGAGAGACAGGCCCTTTAACCTCCTGGTTTGCACAGGTTCCCAATTTGGCAGAGGATGGAAGGGACGAGGGAGAACCCATGAGAGAGTAGCTGTTAGGCATTTGGACGGGCACATGTCACTCTAATTTCCCGGCAGGAAGAAGAATTAACCAAAGTCTCAGCCACCCACCGGGAACCAGTATAGGACATGATCCAAAATTTTGGACTTGCGTTCAGCTCCCAAAAAACGAGTTGAGAAATGGAGCTCAGGGGCACAGCAATTCACATACTGGCAGAGTGATAAAGGACAACTATCGTCCAAAAATCTGTTGAGGGAAGTCAACGAGGCGGACTTGAAAGTGAGGCAAAATAGCAGGAAACAGATTTCAAGAGGTATGTTGCAATCGCCTGTAAAGCACAGGAAGAGGGGCACAACTTGGACAATGGTGCACTTGGCCAAAAAGGGCGTATGCGTTTTCTCCTGAATATATTCAGGAGAAAACGCATACGCCCTTTTTGGCCAAGCAAGCAAGCGGGCAATGCAAATCTGCACTACAAAGTAGTATCACTTCCCACCGGTCAAAAGGGACATCCACAAAATGTGTAAAAACCAGAAAGGCAAGACAGGCCCTGGAGAACTGGGAGCCTTGTTATGCTGATGGGCGGGATGTAAATTGCCAACTGCCTCACTGGAGGAGTGCATTGTGTTCCCTAAAACAAGTAAACAACAGAGCTATAGAGCCAGGGCCACATCCACTCTAGGGAATATACCTTGGGAAAACTGAAAATCAATAAGAAAGAGCCACCTCCAAATTTAGGGCGGCACTGGCTACAAGAACTTCAACTTGGATACACCTTAAATATCCCAGGAAATATAAAAATGGTTCAAAACATTGTGGTACTTACGTACGATGGAATATCCCTCAGTGATGAAATCAATGTCATAAAACCAGTAGCAGCAAAGTGAGTGGATTCA